>NW_019524996.1:447670-462256 GCF_002814215.2 Seriola lalandi dorsalis | reverse complement strand
CAGTGTCGTAAGGCATACAAACGACATAGTATAATTAAGGTAGAAAAGGCATAAAAATGACACAGTGTCGTAAGGCCTACAAACGACATAGTATATTAAGGCATAAAAAGTCATAAAAATGCGAAGTATATTAAGGCATAAATGGCATAAAAACGTCATAGTATAGTAACACATAAAAAGTGATAAAAACGACAATATAGTAAGGCATAAAAGTCATAAAAACGACATAGTATAGTAAGGCATAAAAGGCATAAAAGCGGCATAGTATAGGAAGCCATAAAAACGTCATAGTATAGCAAGGCATCAAAACGACATAGTATAGTAAGGCATAAAAGGCATAAAAATGACACAGTGTCGTAAGGCATACAAACGACATAGTATAGTAAGGCATAAAAAGTCATAAAATCGTCATAGTATACTACGATGTAGTATAGTAACACATAAAAAGTGATAAAAACGACAATATAGTAAGGCATAAAAGTCATAAAAACGACATAGTATAGTGAGGCATAAAAAATCATAAAACGACATAGTATAGTAAGCCATAAAAAGTCATAAAAATGACATAGTATAGTAAGGCATAAAAGTCATAAAAATGTCATAGTATAGCAAGGCATCAAAACGACATAGTATAGTAAGCCATCAAAGGCATAAAGACGTCATAGTATAGTAAGGCATAAAAAGTAACGAAAAAACAATATAGTACAGTAAGGAATAAAAACTCCCAAAACATCATAGTATAGTAAGGCATAAAAAGTGATAAAAACATCATAGTATAGTAGGGCATAAAAATGACAGTTTATTAAGGCATAAAAGGCATAAAAACAAAATAGTATAGTAAGGTTTAAAACATAATTAAAATGTCGTAGATCATAGAAACATCATAGTATACTACGATGTATTATAGTAACACATAAAAAGTGATAAAAACGACAATATAGTAAGGCATAAAAAGTGTTAAAAACGACATAGTATAGTGAGGCATAAAAAGTCATTAAAACGAAATAATGTAATAAGGCATAAAAATGACATAGTATAGTGAGGCATAAAAATTCATAAAAACGACATAGTATAGTAGGGCATAAAAAATGATAAAAACGTCATAGTATAGTAAGGCATAAAAGGCATGAAAACGGCATAGTATAGGAAGCCATAAAAACGTCATAGTATGGCAAGGCACCAAAACGGCATAGTATAGTAAGGCATAAAAAGACACAAAAACTTCATAGTATAGTAAGGCATAAAAAGTCAAACAAACAACATATAAAGCCATAAAAACTTCATAGAATAGTAAGGCATAAAAAGTCATAAAAACGTCATAGTATAGTAAGTCATAAAAATGACATAGTATAGTAAGCCATAAAAAGTCATAAAAACGACAAAGTACAGCAAGTCATAAAAATGACATAGTATAGTTAGGCATAAAAGGCATAAAAATGTCATAGTATAGCAAGGCATCAAAACGACATAGTATAGTAAGCCATAAAAGGCATAGAAACGTCATAGTATAGTTAGACATAAAGAGTAAAAAAAAAAACCAACATAGTATGGTAAGCCATAAAAGGCATAAAGACGTCATAGTATAGTAAGGCATAAAAAGTAACGAAAAAACAATATAGTAGAGTAAGGAATAAAAACTCCCAAAACATCATAGTATAGTAAGGCATAAAAAGTGATAAAAACATCATAGTATAAGTAGGGCATGAAAATGACAGTTTACAAAGGCATAAAAGGCATAAAAACAAAATAGTATAGTAAGGTTTAAAACATAATTAAAATGACATAGTATAGTAAATCATAAAAAGTTATTAAAACATCATAGTATATTAAGGCATAAAAACAACATAGTATAGTACGTGATAAAAGTCATAAGAACGACATAGTACAGCAAGGCATAAAAAGTCATAAAAACAACATAGTATAGTAAACCATGAAAAGTCATAAAAATGACATAGTATAGTAAGGCATAAAAACGGCATAGTTTGGTAAGGCATTAAAACGACATAGTAAAGTAAGGCAAAAAAAGGCATGAAAACAACATAGTATAGCTAGGCATAAAAAGTCATAAAAATGACATAGTATATTAAGGCATAAAAAGTCATAAAACGACATAGTATAGTAAGCCATAAAAAGTCATAAAAATGACATAGTATAGTAAGGCATAAAAAGCATAAAAACGGCATAGTATAGGAAGCTATAAAAACATCATAGTATAGCAAGGCATCAAAACGACATAGTATAGTAAGGCATAAAAAGACACAAAAACTTCATAGTATCGTAAGGCATAAAAAGTCAAACAAACAACATACAAAGCCATAAAAACTTCATAGTATAGTAAGGCATAAAAAGTCATAAAAACGACAAAGTACATCAAGGCATAAAAAGTCATAAAACGACATAGTGTAGTAAGCCATAAAAAGTCATAAAAATGCCATAGTATAGTAAGGCATAAAAGGCATAAAAACGTCATAGTATAGTAAGCCATAAAAAGTCATAAAAACGACAAAGTACATCAAGGCATAAAAAGTCATAAAACGACATAGTATAGTAAGCCATATAAAGCCATAAAAACTTCATAGTATAGTAAGCCATAAAAAGTCATAAAAACGACAACGTACATCAAGGCATAAAAAGTCATAAAACGACATAGTATAGTAAGCCATAAAAAGTCATAAAAATGACATAGTATAGTAAGGCATAAAAGGCATAAAAATGTCATAGTATAGCAAGGCATCAAAACGACATAGTATAGTGAGGCATAAAAACAACATAGTATAGGAAGGCATAAAAAGTCATTAAAAAGTCACAGTATAGTAAGGCATAAAAATGTCATAGTATAAAGAGGCAAAAAAGGCATAAAAATGACACGTACAGTAAGGCCTAAAAAGTCATAAAAACGTCATTGTTCTGTAAGGCATTAAAACGACATAGTAAAGTAAGGCAAAAAAAATGCATGAAAACAACATAATATAGCTAGGCATAAAAAGTCATTAAAACGATATAGTATAGCAAGGCATAAATGGCATAAAAACGTCATATTATAGTAAGGCATAAAAAGTTATTAAAACATCATAGTATAGTAAGCTATAAAAGGAATAAAAATGACACAGTATAGTAAGGCATAAAAAGTTATTAAAACATCATGGTATAGTAAGCTATAAAAGGAATAAAAATGACACAGTATAGTAAGGCATAAAAAGTTATTAAAATGTCATAGTATAGTAAGGCATAAAAGGCATAAAAAGTCAAACAAACAACATTAAAAGTCATAAAAACGTCATAGTATAGTAAGGAAGAAAAAGTTATAAAAAAGTCATAATATCGTAAGTCATAAAAACGACATAGTATAGTGAGGCATAAAAAGTCATTAAAACGAAATAATATAATAAGGCATAAAAACGGCATAGTATAGGAAGCTATAAAAACATCATAGTATAGCAAGGCATCAAAATGACATAGTATAGTAAGGCATAAAAAGACACAAAAAGTCAAAAAAATGACTAAGTTTAGTAAGGAATAAAAAATCATAAAAACTTCATATTATATCAAGGCATAAAACGTCATAAATACAACAGTATAGTAAGGCATAAAAACGACATAGTATAATAAGGCAAAAAAGGCATAAAAATGACATAGTATAGTAAAGCATAAAAACGACGTCGTATTGTAAGACATCAAAAGTCATAAAAACGACGTCGTATTGTAAGGTATAAAATCGTCATAATATAGTGAGGAACAAAAAAGTAATAGTATAGTAAGACATAAAAACGTCATAGTATAGTAAGGGATAAAAACGTCATAGTGTAGAAAGGCATAAAAACGTCATAATATAGTAAGGCATTAAAAAGTAATAGTATAGTAAAGCATAAAATGTCATAGTATAGTAAGGCAAAAAAAGGCATAGTATAGTAAGGCTTAAAAATGTCATAGTAAAGAGAGGCATCAATAGTCATAGTACAGTAAGGCATTAAAAAGTTATAGTATAGTATGGCATAAAAACATCATAGTATAGTAAGGCATAAAAAGTCATAGTATTGTAAGTCAAAAGATTTCATAATATAGTAAGGCATAAAATGTCATAGCATAGAAAGTAAAAAAAAAAAGCCATAGTATAGTAAGGTATAAGAAATGTCATAGTACAGTAAGGCATAAGAAAAAGTCACAGTATAATAAGGCATAAAATGTCATAGTGACATTTTCATGGGACTTTACAACAGAATGATAGAAGTGTGAACAAGTTCAGTCAAATATTGGTAGCGACAATTCTGTCCTCCCAAAATATTGCTATGGACATGTCCGTACCATCCATATGCAAACCTATGCCTTGTTCAGAGTATCATATGAGCACAGCAAGAGTGTAAGGTAGAAAAAAACAAACATATTTCAAGCACTAAGTGCACAGGATTCATCACAGGATGAATGAGAGAAGAGATGCCAGAGGGAATGACATGAAACAAAGTGAAAGAGGTGTAGACTTATTTCAGTACAGGCCATGTCTGGCCTCTGCTGCTGTTTGAATAGTAAGTTAACACTTAGTAACTTAACACTTAGTACAGAGTAATGGCCCACAGAGTCTCGTCCGTGTGCCCTATAATCTGATGTCAGTTCTGTGCTGAATGCACGCACAGACGCACGCACGCATGCACGCACACAGATTTTTGGGGTCAGGAGACAGCATGGACCTCCTGCTCATCAGGTCAGCCTTTCCTGCCCCCCACAGTAGGAGGTTAGCAGATGCCTCTGAATCAATTTGGCCAAAGACCCATAACAACCTCTGATGTAATTAATGGGGATGTTTGTAGTGGAGATGCTCCCTCTGTCCAGCTGACCTGCTGTCACTGCTCTGCTATGACTGTAACAGGTCAGGACTCAGTTTTGTAAAATTTATTAATAAGGTTGATTTACAGGTTCGGCATATATTAATTAGCATTTCTATAAATGTGAAAAAATCTCTTAACTGCCCAGATATCACCTGAACATCCTGGGATATGTGAAAATTGATGTAAAATATGTTTACATGTATAAATGCTGTCATAATCTCCACGGTAAAAGATCAGTGACTAAATGTAAAATCCTGACTTAGTAATAGAAATAAAGTGTGTAAAATCTGCAGCTGGTGAATAAATACAATTTTAAACAAAAATCAATGAGATACAGTAAATATTATTGTCAGCAGAAAAGAGCATCTTGCACATTGACTAAATATTTACTCAAATGAGATAAGATAGCTTTCCCTTTGAATGTGACCCTGATCATTACAAACACATTAACATACATTACATTAATTAATACATTACCCACATTAATACATTGTTAAGCTCATATACATAAGGCTTGTTTTGATTTTAGCTTCATGAAAATGGGTGCAACTCATGTTTTGATGCAAAAATGTTTCAAGCAATAATACTTTTTTTTTTTCTTTAAATCAATTTCCACAACATAGCAGACTGACTTTTACAATGTTATATTATATTTAGTTATTTGCACGTTTAGTGAAAGTTGATCCTTTTGTTTTAACATGCTTTGACATTTGACCTGTTAATGAGAGTATTTATAGGTCCTGGTCACAATTTTGTAATAACTATCTATAAGAAATAAGCATTATCTGATTAACTGAGCAGTTTGGGGATTCTGATGCTCTTATTCTGCATTTGATTTGACTCTAGCATGTGCACACACATCTCTATGAAGAATAGTAACACATGTGGATTGTCTCTGAATTCACTTTAATTAAATGAAATCACATATGTCTGCATGTGTATGGCATGTCTTTGAATCTGGGGGTTTGTGGCACTCCAGAGATGAGGTAAAGGGGGGACACGCAGGCACTGGAAACGCCTACAATTACCATGTGAATGAAGGAGTGGAGTGAAGGGGTGTTTGTCTGTGTGAGGGGGGTTAACTCGTCGTCATTAAGATGTTGTGTGGCCGTTGTGTGCGCTACATGAGGGCAGACAAAGAGCAAGCAGCTGCTCTGGAGCTGGATGTGGGCTGCCACAACCTCAGCTTCAGTCCTGCCCGGCTCAGGGAGGAGGGGGAGGGGAGCGCTGTATCAGAGGCAGCCTATCATATCCAATTAACCACCACAACATGTTAGAGAGGAATCCAGCCAAAATGAAGGACTTAAAAAAAAGAAGATCCTCACTAACAGTGGTCATATCTGTAGCATCTCATAGCTCCAGTTTGTGCCTCTCATCACTAAACTGGAGTCACAGAGGCATCCATTTTTCTGCAAGGCAGATCCCAGATCTGCAGAAAAACCAGGAAGGTCATTCCAACATTTAATCATTTGTCTCAAAAGATAATCTGCTACACAATAAAGACTTTAAGCTGCAACTCCATTCCCTAATGTAAACAAAGATCAAAACCTGAAGGAGTATCTGCGTGTTTGATATGCACAATACAAAAATGCTTGCTTGCTATCATTTGCTAACTAGTTGCTAACTGTGAATGTCATTTGGTGTTCAACATGTAGCGTACGGTGGCTTTAAGGACTTGAAATGTGGTTGAAGCTGAACCAAAACTTAAATAATAAAGCTCTAAAAACAAAACAAAAAGATGCTGAAACATTCAGTAAGAAAACATAACTGCATAACTGTAAGCAACTCCTGTCAATCATTTGATGCATTGTAGTTTTGAAACTACTGATTAGTACAGCTTTAATGTGTTTCATATTGTATTTTTTCATGAATGAATGCATGTTGCCATATTTTCTCATGTTGTACTTAAGTAGCAAGTAGATATGTCTTTGTTTGACTTCGAAAAAAGAGTCTGAAGTTTAGAAATTAGTAAAAAATGTTTTTTGTTTTTTTTCATGCAGATAGACAGAAGAGTTTTTGTGGATCCTGGAAACACCTTCTAACCTCCAGTAAGTGATGTTAATGACCCTCTAGGTTTCTACAAGATCGCCCTGGTTTATTTTACAGTAAAATAGATGCTTAGCTCTGTGACTATAGAAGCACAAACTCAGGCTACAGTATAAATGACAAAATCTCAGCCCTTCTTCATCCACTGATGTTGTGGACAGAGAGAGCATCAGAGATGTAAAGGGAGGAGGATGGTAAGGGGAGGGGCTGACAGAGGCACAGAGAGAGAGAAAGAAAGAGAGAGTGGAGGAGGCGGACACTCAGCGGCAGCAGGTTTGTGAGAGCAGCAGCCGGAGGAGGAGGAGGAAGAAGGAAGGAGGAGAAGGAGGAGGAATCAGAGCGAGAGAAACAGTGTGGCTGCAGTCAGGAGGGACACAAACACTGGGAGAGAGACACAGAGAGAGAGAGAGAGAGAGAGGAGGAGATACAGAGAGAGAAGAGAAGGTAAGAAGGCAGATGTTGCTCATTTTATCTCGGCATTAGTCTTTCTGTTGTGAGTGTGGAGACGGTATCAGCTGGAGGACAGGATGCTCTGCTCTCCACTGTGTGTTTTCCTTTTATTCATCCGTCTGCCAGCTGACGGCATGCTGTACGAGGCGAGCATTGTAGCACTGCAGAGTGATGCGGAGAGATGGAGGAGAGAGGGAGGGAGGGAGGGAGTGAGGGCCGGCATTACGCTCTACAGACATGAGGAAGTAAGAATAGAGAGAATGGGAGAAAGAGGAGTGGAACTAGAAAGAGATAATAGACATCTGCCCTCTGCTTTGCTGTGTAGCAGTGAGGGGGTGGGTCTAGGGGGATTTGGGAGAGGGGCTCAGCATTTGAGTGACGGTGTGCAGGAGTGTGTCAGCTGTCAACATCAGTAGTTTCCCTCCATGTTGGAGATGATATAAGTTTCTGTCTGACCACACCCTCTGTTCGCTCCTGTGACATGAAATTAGATAATGGGTGGTTTTGTGGTCGCGTTAGTGTGAGGGTGTAAGTATGGGAAATGTGTGTGTGTGTGTGTGTATGTGTGTGTGAGTGCATCTGCGTGTGAAAGGCATGTTGGATGCTGGCCAAACATGCTTAGTGTTGCCTCCCATTACTGTCAGGGCAGTGGATTAGCTGTGTGTGAGCAGCGTTCATTCTGGAGACAGCGAGTCAAAGAGACGTTTGATCATGTTCTGACCAAGATGTTAAGATGTTGTCACTCAGCTGTGTGTGTAGACACTTGCATAGATATACCACCCATCAGTGTGCGTGTATGTGTGTGTCTGCCTCTGTCTGTACATGCAGAACACATGAAAAATGTTGTGGTACACGAAGCTGCAGCTAAATACTCAGCCTTCTGCTCCTGGCATCAATCCCTAGTTCATATTCTCCACTTTCGCCCTTTGGTGAATGATACAAAAATAATACCCTCCACCATATTGTAAAAGCACGTACTGTAGCTCAGTGTGTGTGTGTGTGTGTGTGTGTGTGTGTGGTCCTGAAGGAGGGACAGGAGCAGGGTTGCCCCTCGTCGTCTGGCAAAGTGAAACAGTCAGCCCTCTAAAAGGCAGCCTGTTTAGAACAGCTTGACCGAGCATTTGTTGTTTTAGTGTCTGGATGCCAAGGCATTTTCTCAGCCTGGTAGACAATACATTTTCATTAAGAGCTGTTACGTTCAAGAGGGTGTTTCTAATGATCCCTATACCCTCACAGGCATCACCATAACCACTCCAGATGGCACATTTTGTGTTGTTACGTCCTCAGACATACGTAAAAGGCTGTGGCATATTCTTTTCACATAAACAATGATAAATAGCACCACAAAATGACGACCTACCTCTGTATGTGATGGAAACACGGAGAGAGGGGACATCTGATGACAGATGACAAAGAGACATGTTTAGTGGTCGTCTGTGTTTCCACCTGTGAGTGTGAATGTACAAGCCCCTTTCTTAACCAATTTGTCACTTAGGACTTTGAATTTGTCAGTACTTTTCAAAAACCTCTCACATGACGTGACTATCCCATTCCAGACTATTCTGCCTCCTCTGTGGTTAAGGTCTAATTAAGCTTAAATCAGCTAAAACTACTTTATGGATAGGAAAGGATCACCATCTTTCAGAGCACAGGATGTGAACCCCAGCTTCTTATACGTCCCAGTCTTTTTTGTGAAAGGTCTTGTGGAGCAACCTAACACTACAGTACTACGTCTTTTCGCATGACCTTAAGAGATCACTGGACTGGAAAATGTCACACTGGTCATTCTAAGTGAAATGTTGTTTTTGTAGTGAGAACAGTTTTGAGACAATACATACAAAATGTTTTATTATGTCATGTCCCAAATTTTCACATAAAATTAGAAATAAAATGGCAGCAGTAGCACAATCAGCTAGGACTGAAACGATCAGTCAGTTAATTGATTTCTCCACTGCATCCCAGCCTCACGTATCCCAGCAGCCCTGTCAGAAGAACTCATCAACACCACCTGTCATTCCCCACGTGTGTTCTAGTGATTATTGTTACAATATTATTTTTATACAGTTAAGCTGTCAATTATTAGGTTGAGTTGGAATTTGCATTTGAACTCACCACTTGGAGGAGGGACAGAAACTGGACATTTCAAGCATTTGTCCAGAACTTTTATCAGTTTCAGCTGCTTAATCATTTTAGCTTTATTCTAGCATTCACTTAATCTCCACACCTGGTGCTCAGGTGTTAAACCTATCTCAGTGTATGGATTCTTTTTTCTTTTTTCAATGAAATCATAATTTCAATTCTTCATATCACCCTCTAAAAACAGCAGATGCATCTGTGGTTGGGAAACACCAGGTTACTCAACTAACAGAAATTAATCAAACTGTTTTGATAATCAATTAATTGTTTACGTTCTTTATAAAGTAAACGTGTCCAACTTTCTTGGTTTCAGATTCTGTTATGTGAGGATTTGGTACTTTTCTATTTATCATTGTAAACTGAATACCTTTGAGGTGGTTCAAAACAACTAGAAGAAGACTTAGAGGAACGCTGACCTCCACCAAGGCCAATGTCAAACCAAATCGCAAATTGGTTCAGCACAGACATCCTGCTGACACATAAACAGACACATATGAAAACCTAACCGCCATGGTGGAGGAAATTAATCACACAATTAATCAACAAATCAATCGATGATGAAAACAGTCGTTTTCAACATCATTCTTTGAGGAGAGAGGAAAACTCCCACCCTGGAGAGTTTTATAACCCTGTTCAGTGTCATCACATCAGTGGCTGAAGTATCTTTAGAGGCTCTTACTGGCAGAGGATTTACTGGATGAGGCATCAAAGAGACTCTGGGAGACCTGATGAAACTCTTGGCAGTGTGTTGATGGCTGTGAGGGCCAACCACTGTCCTGCTGAACCTGCTGACGTCACACCACCTCCAGGGCTCGTGACAGAAAGCAGGCGAATAAAGGGCGTTCGGACAAGCTGGAGTGTGACGAAGAAAAAGATGAACCAGGAAGAGAAAGAATGTGGACTGAAACAGAGGAGTGGGCTGTAGTAGGAGGAGCACAGAGACAGGATGTCTGAGTGTGTTTGTTCTGTGTTCATTTGAGTTCAGCACTGAGTCCAAACTGCTTATCTATTTATGGGCGAGCGCATCAGTGTCTGGATGAACAACACTGAGAATTATATTCAGTGTTATTATGTTTCTAAATCTCTTATTTAACACTGGATCATGTTATTAATGCAGTAACATTAACAACACGTAATGCATTTTAGCTAAATGTGTCTGGATGGATGTTACATGATGAAGGCTGTTGTCTGATCAGCTGATTTCTGAGCTCTCTGTGACCTCAGCAGGGCTCCATCATGTTTGTGTGATCTGCAGCTAAGCTCTTGACTAGATTTGAACCAAAAACGTCATTTTTGTTGGGACGAAATACAAAAAGCGTGATGTCTATGTCTATTTCTGGGTCTGTGACGTTGGCTGATTTGATGTTTGTGGTCGTGTTTTTGTGGTGACGTGTGACAGCAGGAGTCTGGTGCTCTCTGAAGAACTTGGACATACTGTATTTGTGCAGGTTTTCTGTGAGTCGTAAAACCTTGATGTCAAGTTTAGAACGTGCTGATACAAATTTTGTTAACTTATTTAAAGTGGACATTTCTGCATATACTGGAGCAAAGATGGGGCTGCTATGGCTGTGGGACTAGTTTGCCAACACATTTGTACCAATACATATAGCGGCAGTGCACAATAGTTCTGTGAGCTTGGAGGATCTGCTAATGGTTTTATACCCAGTGAAAACTCTTGGTTGTCAAGCATACAAAGATTAAACTAAAATATTGGGTTGAAAGCTGCAGACCGTGGTGTTGATTCGCTAGTTTTAGCTTAAAATGTGCATTGCTTTAAACATCTTAACCGAACAAAATATTTGACCAAAAGTCAATTATTCAGTGGAACTGGCAAAAACAGTGGATTCACTTGTGGAGGAGAAGTTAATCTGCACTGACCTTCTGCGCTGAGCTCAAGGTTTGATGATGTGCAAATTTGTGCCATTTAACAATTTCAAACTGTTGTGCCATTGCTGACCTTTTGGGCAAAAGGACCATCCACTGTTATGTCTCACCTGACTGCAAATACCTGTACATTATCTCGAATTAACTGGGTTAACATTGTCATAACAGTAAAACTCAGCACAGTCAATATTATCATTAGGCAAAGTGATATTTAGTATTCTGTGTTATATTAGACTATTTTGTGTGTATATACAAATCTTAATGTTAATACATAGATAGGAAACTGAAATTACAGACCAATCCTAAATGCCCCATGGGTGCCACTTAGAGGTGCTCCCATAATACTTCTCTTTGCTGACCTCGCTATGTCGATCTGTGAGAGCAGCTCAGCAGATTATGTCTGAACTGCTGCAGAAGGATGATGTTATGAACCATGCACACTTTTGATTGTCTAAAAGCTGCAATTTCTAAACACATCCATCTCTAGTTTAATTATCCGGAGAAATATCATTTGGCTGCAATTTTCAGTTAATTAATCTTAGACTGATGGACTTGTCTTTTCCTGCTGAATGGCTTTTGTTTCTTCAAGCTGATTTTGACATCATCTGTGATGGGAGTAACAAAGGAGCTGATGATGTGAAGATGAAGAGATTTTTCTAATCCTCTAAGAAAGGGACACAGTCATGTTACATATTACATGCCTTTGAAACCATGAGACACTAAAATTCTCAACTCAGTTAAATCTGTCATTTGGGGAAGTTTCTTCTATGAAGTGAAACCCAGAGTCACATAGCGTGGTCCTCATAAGTCATCATCGGCCCTTTCTACAGACAGGCCTCCAGGTCTCCGGTCCATTGATGCAGTTTAATTCTAAATAGACAGATTTATTCTTAAAATTATGACAATTTTGATATTTCCTATTTATTCTGAAGTTAGAGGGAAGGGTGGGTCCCTATATCCCATTACTGGTTTGTGGAAAATGTTGTCATAATGATATATTTATAATTATATATATATGTGTTTACATTTTGGCAAACTGGCAACATAAAAAGTTTGCTGAATTAGCTATTAGCAGTTCCTGTTTGCAGTTTACCCATTGATGAACAGAGAGCTATCACTCAATTACTGAAAAAAACCTAAAATCATAACGATTCTGAGGCAAGTCCTGGAGTTATTAGGAGTGCCTTTTCTTGTCATTTCTAAGTGTGCGTATGGATTTTTAATTGCAACAGACATCGGAGAAAGGTATCCTCTGAAAGTGAATTCACGCTGAACATAAAAATTATATAACTGAGAAAGAGGCTGTAAGTAATCAGTGGCTGCAAACTGTGACTTCATACCTGTTCTGTATGTAAGCTCTTATCAAAAAGTAATACTGTAATTCATAGGTGTCAGAAATTGAAACAAAGAAGGAAAGAATATAAAGAAAGACATTTATTGAAAAGCTCAAATTTGTAATAACCATCTCTGCACTCCCTTTATAGTGAATCCCAGTCCATTAACACCATGTCTTCAATATAAATCAACTCTTTGCACATTACAAAGCGCCATTACATTTTTATTTGCCCATTAATTCTCCTCGTCTACAAGTTATATTAGTCAGAAGAAGGTGGGAGGAAATGAGAGGAAACTTTCAAAGGGTTTCTTTGCTGAAGGTGGTTGTTTGTGATATAAGAAAAAAAAATCATCAGTGAAGAGTGAATATTTATCTAAAGTACAGAATGAAGCTCTTTATCATTTCCAAAGACACTGTATTGATAATGATACCCCCCCCTGAGTTAAATATAGTGAGGTTATATGGAGAAAATCCCAGCTGACACTTGAGAATAAAGAGCTTGTCTCTTGTGTGTTGATCCGACTGATTCTCCTGTGCTGCCTCCCCCCTCCTGCACGATTTGTTCATCTTCTCCCCATCCTTCTTTCTCCCTCAGTAATATCCTTTCTGTTCATTATTCATGAGCTCATTGCTGTCTCTTTCTGTGTCTCTGCGGTGGTTAATCATATTCTTATTGTGAACCATCAAAGCACACGGATATGTTTGAGAAATGCTTTAGGAAGAGAGAGAAAATTGCAATCTTGCAATGAAGATACATTAGGCTGGAAGCTGAGCTGACACAATGTAGGATTCCTCGTCGATGGGTTCACACAGAGACAAAATAAGAGCTCAGGTTTTTTTTTTTTGGCAAGTGTAATAAGTGAAAACCCCTGAATGTGAATAAGAAACCAGGCCTCAAAGACACAAAATGAAAGAAGAACTCTGCAACATGTTGTCAAAATAAAGTCAGCTTTGGTATTTTTGTCCGGAAACAGTAAGATGTGAAGGTGCAGGATGCTGTATATCATTGTAACAACAGCACTGATGAAGACGATCTGATTTTAAGTTGAGGATTCAGACTATACAGTTCGTTCATGTTGCTTCCCCTCTGTCCTCATTCAGGAAGTCTTCACTTGCTGCTGAGCATATCGAGGTTGATGTTTTTAGGTTAGAGATCCTAAGAATACAATTCTGCACTGATAATGCAGTTAACCTAAATCCTATTTAATATCTCCATTAAACAATTCCTAAGACAACCGTTTAATGCTAAATATATGTTAAATTATTATAATTATAATTAATTAAACTATATAATATGCGGGTGGCTTTACTTAACATGAACAGCAGCACTTTGAGCTAAACGCTGACATCAGTATGCTAACATTCTTAAAAAGACAATGTTAATGTACTGATGTTAAGTAGGAATAATGTTTGCCATGTCCACCAAGATAGTTTAGCATGTAAGAACGCTAACATATGCTAATTAGTAGTAAGCACAAATGTCATTGGTTTTGCAGGCATTTGGTCATAAACCAAAGAACTGGATAATGGAGCTGAATGAGACAATTCATCCTGAGGGGATCATGAATGTCTGAATAAAATTTAATAGCAAACCATCTAGTAGCTGAAACTTGTCTGGACTAAATGCATCACAATCATGCCACACTGCTAATTTGGATAAAAAACAGGTGGTTCAAATAATATCTTGATAATTACAATACTGTAGATCTGATTATATTTTAGCTTGTTAATAAAAGTTTTATTGCAATTATCAAATTACTTTAAATTTAAAAAAGAAAAAAAAGAAAAAGCTCAGCACAGCCATTTATGTAGGAATTTCTGCTTTCCTCCTACTCAGGAAAGTTCCCTAGTTCCTGTCACTCGACTTTATGGACTGTGTGTGATAATGAACCATTACGAACCATTTTGTTATCA
>NW_019524996.1:419006-447650 GCF_002814215.2 Seriola lalandi dorsalis | reverse complement strand
CCCCCCCCCCCCCCCCCCCCCCCCCCTTTGTCATCTTCCACTGTGTAGTCTTTACCTCATTTCTAATCCCAGACCTGCTGTTCCTCACCTGTCCTCTAGCTGCCCCTACAGAGTCTGCTGCTCCTGTACATCACCTGATCCAATCACCTGCCTGCACAGCTGCTTCATATCAGTCATTAGCCCCAAAGTGGACTGGATAGCGTGTCTTAACTTTGCAGCCTTGCTCCTGCTCTGATGAACCCTCTGCCAGTTTGCTGACACCTGCTTTTCTACATTAGCGCTTTAGTCTTCTACCTGCTCTTGCTGCCTTCACGCTGCTGAATGTAAGCTTCACTTTAGCTCCTGGTTGTAATATTGGAAACTGGCTAACATGCTATGCTAACAGTTCAGAGGTCAGTTCAGTGTCTTCATCAGGCGGTGCCAGTGTGGAAAAGTAATTTTGATCTTTTCTTTGCTTTTTTTAGAAAGGATCACTTGTTTCATGTTGAGCTTTATTCTCCTTTTGTAATGAGTCAGTGTGTACAGATTAATTTGAATTGTTCTTGCACAGTGGTTGCTTATAAACCTGCTCAAATATTACCAAAGTAGAAGAAGAAGAACAAGGAAACACTATAAACACCTCTGTGCTCAGGATTTCTGTTGAATGTATGCAGATATTTTTTTTTAATATAAACTTTAGAGTCTCTGTGGAAGGTGGTAATACACCAAAAAGATGCATCATCATGGCAGTGTGGACACTGTGAAACAGCCCTGTACTAAATATATCCCTTGTGAAGCTTATGTTTATTTTACATGTACAGTACAAAGCAGACAAGCAAACTACTGCCAGACAAGTTGAGCAATTGGGCCTTTGCCCTTTTTCCAAACACTCTGAATATAATTTCTGTCAATATTTCACCAGAGTAAACAGGTAGGTGTTGGATGATTATATAATACAGTATTTAGATGTCACATTTTTGAAGAATGACTGTAAACCAGCCCATGTTTACTTACTGATTTATTCCATATTTCTTGACACAAACAAGAAAGGGAAATCAAACAGTCTGACACTCCTGCCCCTAAATGTTTACAACATTACAGTAAATCCAAATATGATAATGCTTGATAGAATTCTTGTGAAAATGCTAATACTCCTCATTGCAGCTTATTGTTTTGGCTTTGTTGCTTTGTTACATGATGTAGTCTGTGGTTTATGTTATTGACTCCTGTTTCCAGTGGGAGGATGTATGGAGAATATCGAGTGCAGTGACAGGGATATTGATCTGTAGGGCCTGTGGTAATCCAGCAGTCTGTGCAGTGCTCCTGATGACTGTAGTCACTCAGTCTGTCAGTATATATGAATATACACACTTACCGGCCTTTTTATCAGGTACACCTGTAAAAGCTAATGTGATCCAATACAACAGGTCTGACTTAAATTCCACCTTTGCAAAGATAATGTTCAGCTTTGATTGACACTGTCCTACAGGTATGAATTTAACTACATGTTTATATTAAAGCTGTAGTTCGCAGTGAACTGCATCATACTGAGAAGTGTTTCTAATTTTTGGCCCACTCCATTTTATAAACACGAGGGCTGAAGAATATAAGAAACACATTTCAATATAATTCAATCCAGTTCAACACCACCGCAAACTACAACCTCTATAATAAACACAGCTGAATGAACTCTTCTTGGACAGTTTACAAAAAAAAACTGACCATTATAAGCTGTGTTAGTGTAGAATTAATGTCTGAGCTGTTACTGGATTCCATTATATTGCATTATAAGTGTGTCTGATACAAATCAACTTGTTTAAAATTTTACTAACTAACCTGCATTCTTTCTTGCTACTAGCACTGATCTGCTTGTGTTTCAATATACTGACACTGAAACAAGGAAAAACTCTGCCTTGTATTGAGATATTGTATGTAACATAATCTCACCCCATTGGTTGATGTTTTTTTCTTTTTCAAATTGATTGATTGAGTGTAAAAGTCAATATGAATGTTTGTTTGTTTTTTTTTTTGCTACATATTATTCCTTGTATGAGCTCATTGCACAAAACTCAATCACATCAATCAGTCATTAATCCCTTTGAGCATAAATAAGTGAATGCAGCTCAATTATTGAGTAAAGCAGAGAAAAAAGATCAACAACTCAACAAACACTGTGTATACTACATAGTTACATTCACACAGGCTAATGAACAGTCATGTGGAAGGCGGCCTCTGTCCTGTCAGTGCTTTAGTTCTTTCATGCAGGTTTGTGCCAGAGTAGCCCACTCTCCTCTCTCACACACCAACACCAAGCTTAGTGGGCCCGGTGAGAGTCGGTGTGATTAATAGTACCAGCAGTGATTGTTTATCTTACTAGCACGGCTCTATAATGCAAACAGACTTGCTCATACACACCTACACTTTCACAGAGGAGGTAACTGCCCTGCAAAATGGAAAATGCAGCCTGGATTTATGGCATGAAGCGTACAAGGAGATGATATACGGCTGTAATTACTGTACATGGGTCTCTGGATGCCTTTAAATCAGTTCTACACGCTCACACGCTCACAAAAACACACCAGTTCCTTTTCTTCTTTTTTTTTTTTTTTTGCTGTTCTTGTGTAGAGGCAATTGTTTTTTAGAAACAGAAAGCATCAGTGAACACGTTGATTGTAATTTGTGTCTTGTCTCCCCATCCCAGGTTTCCCCTCCTCACCTCACTGACCCATGAAAGAAGCCATGCCGGTGCTCACAGCAGGAGCGGGTGAGACGAGTTGGCACAGATGCTTCACACATACTGTTCATACTGCTGGATGATGGTGTGCCCCATCTGCTCGCGTTAATGTACACAATGGTTTTCTTATTCCCCTCCTCTGTAGGGCTTCATGAGACGTTGGCCCTGCTGACCTCTCAGCTGCGGCCCGATGCCAACCACAAAGAGGACATGGTGTTCCTCAAAGATGTCTTCAGTGAGAGGAGCCTGGGATACCTGATGAAGGTGAGGAAATCTTATTACTACTGAAACTGAGTCTTATTCCACAAGTAACCATTAATATTTACATTTAGATGCAGTTTGGATCTTTGCGCTGTTAAATTTTGGAACATTTTTGCTTGAAAAAGAAGGTTCAGATTTGATTGTGCCTTATGTCTTGAAAATCTAAATCTTTTTTTAAAATCTAGCCTGTTTCCTTAAGTGACAGGACAGAAATCAGGTCATTTGAGTTTTCTGGTCAGTTGGCAGGACATCATTTGTCACTGCCATCTAAAACTGTCACAAATGACTGTCACAAAAATGACTCACTGTTTTGATTTTGTTTTCTGAACTGCCACCACCATGATTAAAGTTTGGTAAAGTGTGGGCAAGTAAACTTGGCTATTGCTCAGGAAAGATCAGAGTTGTTGGAATGAAATAGGATGCAAACAACAGTCTGTTTGTGACACAACCATCCATGTCTCAGCCTCATGCTTTTTCAGTCATTATTACAGTCATTATTTTCATGGTAACGAGAGGCTGCTTGCCAGCAAATATAAAAATAAGCCATGTGTGATACTGGGCAACTGGCATCATGCAGAAACGTAAGGTTTAGAAATGAAAAACTATCAAAAGAATCTAGCTGCTGGGTTTATTTTAATAAGAACTGTACTGTGTGTCAGGTGAGCAACAATGTATTCATCCTCTGTGCAGTGGATGGAAGTGTTGTTGTTGTATATTTCCCTTTGACTCATACCGAAATATTAAATGAAGTCCCTAGTAGATATTTTGAATAGAGAGAATAATCCAGATTGTCTCCATGGGGTACAGAAGATGATTCCTAATGACTTTACTGATTCCCTGATAAAAGTGTCTAGACTTGGATGCATATGTACATTATTCTTTGCTTGACCTTTACAGTTTTCCAGAATGGTGCACTCCTTTATGAAACCGTCTCCCCTAATGAACTAGATTTGTTTTTGTCACAGATCCATGAGAAGCTGAGACAGTATGAGAGACAGAGTCCAACACCTGTCCTCCACAGTGCCTCTTCTCTGGCAGAGGATGTAAGTTCATCACACACACTCACAGTAAATGATTTTTCCACTTGGGCCCAGAAGTCAGTCACAATGAGTTAGCTCCCACAGAGAAGCAGTGCAGGTATCAAAAGTGAATTTTAATGTCCTCAAAGTGCTGAATCATCCCGATGCTCATTTAATGAAACTCCATATCCTGGTGCTCTCTCGCTCCCACCAGTTATCAGTGCGGGAAACTGCTGACCTTAGCTGCTCACTACTTATCTCCCCCTGCGTGCATGTCTGTGTCTCTCTCTCTGCATTTATTCTAAACTGTAGCTTGCATTCCCGGTATCCACACACACAGGTTCACGTCAGGTCAGGGCTCATGGTTCGTGTGTGTCTGTGTGCGTGTGTGTTGTGATCTGTAGGTGGCAGAGGAGCTGCAGAGTGGACCAATGAGCACTGAGGAGAAGGAGCTTCTGCACTTGCTGACATCGCCTCATCTCAAGGTGAACACACTTTGTAGCCGTCAGTCCTACAGTGTTACTTTGTAGGAAAATTTTAAAACATGAAAAACTGCGGGCTATCTGGAATAAGAACCAGAAACAGAGACATATAGCGAACAGCCACAATAAGTTGCCACCAATCCAAAGAACATTCTTGCTCAGAACATGAAGAGCTCGTGTTTCACTATTTCACATTAGAGTGCATCCATGTGGCCGTTTCATTTGCTCTGACATCAGACTGTAAACTCATGTCTGAAGCTGTTTGCAGATTGTGGCAGACGTCAGGGTGCTCTGTCTGCTCCCCGGCAGCCCAACGTCAGCATTGTAATCTCAGCACGTCGCTTTTATGTCCCATCAGGCTGTTCTTTCAGTGCACGACACTGTGGCTCAGAAGAACTTCGACCCCGTGCTGCCGCCGCTGCCGGATGACTTCGAGGACGAGCTGGAGGAGGAGTCGGTGAAGATTGTCAGGCTGGTGAAGAACAAGGAGCCTCTGGTGAGTTGTGACAGAAAGATGAGAGTGGAAATGAAAATTTAGGAGTCTGCAGGAGAACAGGGTGGGAGAGACCGGGATTATGGGACCGAGGCCTTTGTGCTTTTCTGTTAATGATCTTATTCATTTGTCTGTACTCCAGGGAGCCACCATCAGGCGGGATGAAGCCACCGGGGCGGTGATCGTGGCTCGGATCATGAGAGGAGGTGCAGCTGATCGAAGTGGTAAATTGTGCTGCTTCTTGTTTGTTACTCTGTAGTTTTTACAAACCTTGTCACATGGCAAGTCTGCCAGTAGCTGTAGGTGGACTGGAACCTGGGAACTGGAACACAGACAAGTGAAATGAACCAAAAAGGTTGCATGATGATTGCAAGATAAATTCCAGACAAAGCTGTGTTTATTTTTTATCTTTTCATGAATCTTTTATTCATGAAGTACCGTATGATTTTACCTTCCCAGGTCTATAAACATTTTTCAAATAAAGAAGTCGGAGCAGAGACTTTTAATGACCTGCCCTCCTCTCTGTGACCCCACCCCTCTAAGAAGTATTTGCTACTAAATATTTGATAAAATTTTCTGATATTTTTCGTGTTTTAACACTGTAATTTTGTTTGCTAATGCTGTTTAAAATCCTCTCCTCCAATAGCATGGGAATGAGGGCGCTGAGTAAAACGCACTGGCATTGCCTCATTTAATCCCTTGAGGTTTTGCAGAGGAGATGCTGAACAGGAGAAAACATAATTGGCCACATCAAAGTGATGGTGGAGAAAAGAACAGCATATTTAATGACTTATCACAGCACAAACTATTATCATATTACAAATGAACTGAAAAATATGCAATATGTGAATATGCACCATTAATCAAAAGTTTCTCATCATCAAACATTTACTCTTGTCCAGAGGTCAGCAACTTTCTGAGTTGTTGAGTCTTTTGAGCAAGTGTCAGGTGAATTGAATTGAAGTGAAGTGTCAGTAATGTTTTTAAGCTGAAAACAATGGGTGAGCAAAAAACCCCCCAAAGAAACAACTAACATTTCTACCATGTTTGTGTAACTTGTTTGTGTTCTGTAACTTTGGCTGATTATCTCTTCTACTCATTCTGACTTTTGGTTTTAAAATTTAAAGAGACAATGCACCCTATGATGAGGCATCACAAGTAGATTTTATTTTCAATGAAGTGGTCACAAGAATGTTAATGTTAATTATTATGGTTAAAAATTAGTTTTGGAGACATTTAGCTGTTGTGGAACAGTTTAAAGAAGCAGGAAAGAATCAGGGATGACAAGCAAAAACGTTCCCAGCATGGATATGAGCCAGGACGTTGCAGTAATGTAGCACAGCCCCGAGACAAACTGAGCCACCATGACGCCCTGAGAGACCTCCTGAGTTTTACAGCAGTGTGATGGCATTTGTCTTCTTGCAGCCAGTGAAAATGAGCCAAACTGTTTCCTGAAAAAATACATACGAGTGGGATAACAAATCAAAACCTGATACTCTAATGAAAGTGGGATCAAAGCCTGAGTGTGAGAGAGATGCATTGTGGCAGCAGCAGAAGAAAAATGACAGTAGTGGTGTGGCTGCTGCTGAAACTCAAAGCTCTCAACGAGTTGCCAGAGAGTCAATCAAAATGATATAGACTCCTTTCATGAGCGTTACCATAGAAATATTAGCCACACGCAGGTGTGTGCGTGCCCGTGTGTGTGTGTTATTTGGCAGTAGAAACATGCATGCTGCGAAAGTAAACCAATCACTGTCCGCATCCATTAATCGTTACCATTTCCCTCCATTTTCTTGCTGTGTCAAATGATGGAAAAAGCTCTCGTCCGTGTGGAGACAGAGGCTGTAGACAGATTTGAGAAGTGGCCTCAGGCATGTGTGTGTGTGTGTGTGTCTGGTAGATGCATACATTATATGAATGCACCTATGTGGTTCTCCCTCCTGAAGGAAAAGGCGTATTGATCTCACTCCTCTCAGCCTTTGGTTTCATTGTTGTGGCTGTAGCTAAACGGATCACAGCTGAGGATGGAGGCAGCCTGTATCAGTGGATCAGACAGCAATACTGTTGTTAAGATACGACTGATAAACCCCACAGACCAGGGACGCTCGGTGAAGCCTCTTTGATTGTCATTGATGTCTCTGCCCCACAATCTGTGTCTTCATGCTATCTCCTCTCCTCGCAGGTTTGGTCCATGTTGGAGATGAACTCAGGGAGGTGAACGGAGTCTCGGTAATCCACAAGAGACCAGATGAGATCAGTCAGCTGCTGGTAAGATAGACGTTACTACTGTACACTCTATAATTAGTGACACTGGTGTAATTAGAGAAATACACAAGTACAATTACAATATTTCATATTGCATTTTTGGACTGTTACTTGCTTAAAGTTCAGCCTATAATTATAATTTGAAGAAATGTTATATTGAAATGGAAACGATTACACACTTGCTTACCTGTGCAAAAATTTTTTAAAGACAGTTTTACAGGTTTTATTTCTACATACACAAGAAATATGAACAGTGAAATTCAGTGTGGCACGCTCATTAACTCTGTGCTAAAAGACTAGAGTGAAAAATAAATAGCAGTCCCAGAATTATAAAGGGTAAAATAAACCATAAATATAGGTAAAATGTTTACTATTGTAAACTCCTATTTTGTGCCCACACCATTAAAACCTACGTAACATAAATGTCTAAACTCAGTGAACAATTTGCCCCAGTCAGCAGCTGCACACTGGAAGTCTACAACCAAAACCACTGAGATATTCTGAAAAGCACTCTATAATATCTTACATCAACTCTATGATGATGTTCTCATGTACTTTTACACTCACAGCACATGCACAGCCTGTAGGGCTGAAATTAAAACAATTCTCTAGGATGATGATGAGTAGTAGTAGTGAATCCTCACCCAACACGTTCTGTCCATCTTTTTTTAATTTGCAAACAGTCTTCACTGATAGTACATTAAAAGTCAAATCCACGTCAGAGTGCCTTTAATCCAAGAATATCCTGTGTTTGTCTTTAATTTGAGACTCACGACCTCCTCTCTACTAATTCCTCTTGTCTATTTGTGATATAGTCCCAGTCCCAGGGCTCCATCACTCTAAAGATAATCCCTGCCATTAAGGAGGAGGACCGACTGAAGGAGAGCAAGGTGAGATGGAGCAGGAGTGCGACGGGAAAACAATGGATCACAGAGTGGTTGGAGCCTTTCGGGTGTTATTCCAGATTATTTTTTGACATAAACAGCTGATTAAAAATAGCAGTTTAATTTCTGATCATCACCATGTTTATGCAAATCTCCAAGGCAGACAAGACGGATCAACAACTTCACTCCTGTTTATTTACAAAAATAAGTATCTACACAGGGTGCCTTTTTGTTTTCCACAATTCTCACACAGCCAACACATTTGCTTCCAGGTCTATATGAGAGCCTTGTTTGACTACATCCCATTGGAGGACAAGGCCACGCCGTGTCAAGAGGCGGGACTTCCCTTCAAACGGGGAGACATCCTGCAGGTCGTGACCCAGGACGACCCCACGTGGTGGCAGGCCAAACGAGTGGGAGACAGCAACCTGCGGGCCGGACTCATCCCCTCCAAACAGTTCCAGGAGAGGTGAGGTCAAATCATGTGCCTGTGCTGTTTAACTGAACTCCCTGTGGTGTAAACTAATCAGCATCAGGACTGAATGATTCACCCATATGCTGCCGATATTTATGTCATCCAGCCATTTGTAATCTTTTAAATCCACATTCATGTGTTCCACTTTGAGGGGTCAACTATGATTAGATGGAGCATCAAAGCAGTGTGGAAAAAAAATAAATCAAAACACAGCCTTGAACAGGCGCACGCTGATACAGTAAGTGTCATAATCCGTTAGTAAGATGATCTCAGCTGGCTGGGAGATCCCTGCCAAACACTGCCGCGCCTGTAGGATTAATACCCACAGTTTGAACACAGAGAGAGACACAGGTCAGAGGAGTAACCGAGCTCTGAGAAGCTTTTTTTATATGTTAAATTAAGGTTTACGATGAAATAACATAGATAGGGGTTAGGAGAGACACAAAGCTATCACAATGGGGCATAGAATGACGACAAAAAGTCTGTGCGTAGGAGCCCAATGTCTTATAATCCATCCATGTGCGTTTTATGTTCCTCTGAATTTAATGTGTAAATCTTTTATTCTACCTGTCTGTCATTTCCTCCTTACCTTTCACTCACTGTTTATTTCTGTCCTGATGATCCTCTTCCTGCCTTCGTCCTCTCTGGCTCTCTCTGCACATTCCTCCAGGCGACTGGCCTACAGGATGAAAATGGGCACGCTCCCGAATCCAAAATCCCCTAAAAAGCCTGTCTGTAAGTTTCTGCTTCCCAGGATTCCACTGCATCCTAAGCATCATCTCATAATTACAGTTTACTACCTGCAGCATCTCTCACTATCAGCTCTCATTTCTCCACTAATGCACTCAGTCACTCTCATTATAGGACAATAAATCCTCCAGTGGATAAATGCAGCAATGTTTTCATTGACATTTATTGACCTTTTTTGCTGGTAATTGGCGTTCTCGGAGGCATTAGTATTCATTGTCCGTCCTCGCCATACGGCTGTGTAGATGTGTTTTTAAAGGGATGAGAAGGAGAGAGATGGAGGGGCACAGAGACGGAGGGAGGGATCACAAATATGAATTAATCTCTTTCATGTTTAGTCCATCTGGTCAGCGAGTGGGCTGTGAGTTCAGTTTATATAGATCCAGACATCGTTGCAACAGGCGCCCACTGAGAACCAAAGCCTCATCAATACATTACAGCTTCTCACTTTCTCACTTGATACCATAGGGGCGGCGTGTAAACAGTCAGGTGAGTGGCTAATGTGAGTGGTGGCTCTTCGTGGTTCATAAGCTGCAGGCGATCCGATTAGGCCTGAGCCACGGGGCGACAACAAGAGCTTAGCAACATGGCAGCTAGCTCTGCTTTGCCACGCAGCAGCGAGCCTGCGGGGACTCTTCTGTCTCAGCCTCCCTCCACGCTCCTCCAGCTCTCTGATTAATTCCCCTGAACCCCAGTGGGGCCTTTAAATGTGGGTCTCCCCCTGTCTCATCAGTGACGTCATTCTGACAACTGCAGAATCTATAAATCCTCGAGCCCAGCTTTCACAAAATTTCCAAATTTCTTATGTCATTTACACAAAATAACTTGTCATTTAACCTACTGTGATGATAATGTGTCACGCTTTGTTCTTCTTTGTTGCACACGGTGTCAGATGACCAAGGATGTGATAAAGGTGGGTACATGTGCAGCCACAAACAAGCTTCATCCAGAACACACAAAGAAACATCCACACACACTAGAAAAATGTTAATGGAGGCGTGTGTGTGTGTGTGTGTGTGTGTGTGTGTGTGTGTGTGTGGCTTGCATGTGTGCTAGTGTGGTGTGTGCATTTGGGATTTTTACTGCTTCCAGCTTAATTCCTTCCCTCCTGCTGTTAGTGTACCAGAGCAGAATAGAGATTCTGTGTGTGTCAGTGTGTGTGTGTTATACCTGGTGATGTGCAGGCAGAATAACATCCCTGGGGATTTGACTCCAACCAAGCAGAGGTTGTTAAAGATAACAATAGCTCCTTTTTCGGTCTGCGTCATCCTCAGTCCATTGTTCTGTTGTTTTTCATCCTCATCTTCCTCTTCTTTTCTGCTGTGTTTTCAGACATCGTTTTAATGTTGTTTTATTCCGTTTCTGTTCTGCGATTTTTTTTCCACCCATGGTTTGTCTGTTTTCTAAAATCAGAACATCGTCACAGTCTTATTTTGTTTTGGAATTATGGATTTGTAGGTTTGTGTATGTGAGGCAGTTTCTGTCTCAGCTGTGCAACAACAGGGAGGTCAGGTTTGTTTACATGTGTGTGGGTCACAGAGACTTGGCTCACAGCTGGCTCCCTTCCAGATGGAGAGCCTCGCCGCCTCCTCTCTCATCTCCTCTTTTATCCTCTCCAATCTTCATCAAGCCTTTGTTAGTGGCTGTTGCCTCCAGCAGCGTTCCTTCATTATCTCTTGGCTGCCTCCCGCTGTCTGCCTGCCTGCTGCCTGCCGGCCCCGCCTGCCCTCTCCAGCGCCCATAGTCCACCCGCCCTGCTCTTTAACTCTTCCACCTCCCCTACTCCTTGACTCTTCCAGGTCTCTTACCCTGTGCTTACCCCCTCTTTTCCCTGCTTGCCTCCCTACAGAGGACTGTGACTGTGAGGGCTATTTCAATGGACAGTACATAGGTGAGAGCGTGAACATCTTTCTCCACCTCCTTCTCCCTATCTGCTATTTGCCTGTTGCAGCCTGGCTATGTGCTGGTTCCCTGGTTGCCCTGGGCGGGGCGTCAAACTGACTGCTTGTAGGGTTGACCCGTCTGGTGCTGGGGTTGAGGGATTAGAGAAAGGGTGAGGGTTTCGAAGGATAAAGAGATGGGATCAAACACAATGCCATAAGAGGGAAATCAGAGAGATGGGTGATGATTCACAATTAACCTGTGCCAGGCGAAGGGAAGACCTGCAGATGTAGGGAAAACAAACCTTGTTGCAGTGTTTGTACAAAACGTGAAAGGAAAACAAAGTAGAAAAAACTGTGTAGGAAGTGTCGTCTCACACTTCTGCAGGTGCCAGTAATTAGAGTATAATTAGAGTTAACAGACGAGTTAAAGTGTCAGACATTAAAGTACAGAGGCCATAAAGACTTAGACAGTGTCACATATAAAATGATGATGATTTGGTTAGTAGAGAATTTGTGCTGGTTAAGAGAGTGTAATTTTTTTCTAATTTTCAAGTAAGGAAACAAAGAGACAGTCACACATCAAATAACTGCAAACATGAACACAGCGGGTCAGCTGAACGTGACAAAACTATTCCTATTTTATTACCCAATGAGTTTTTCCCAGGAACTATGGACCTGTAAAATAAATCATTACCAAATCAAATCACAGTGATGGTAAAATGTATTTAGGTAGCCAGGGATTTTATGTCGTGATAACAGGCTGTGCTGAATTCAAATTGGGGTGGAGGGAATATGTTAGTCCCCTTTATCCTCAACCCCTCTCCAGCCTTCCACTGACCTCCCCTTCCTCGCTCTTTTCAGCCCAACCTGACCCCCATTTTTCTCCCTCACATCCTGCGAGCTGCTGGAATGACGATGAGTTCAAGGAACGATCTAAACTCACCGAAAGCTTGACAGCACCTCCTCACTGTAACACAAAATACATTTTTTTAAAAACCGTATTTGTGCTTACTATGTTGCACTCTGCTTGGAGCTGTAAAACCTTTCCCCCTTACCATCCCTCCACCCACCTCCTCCACCCAGCAGTGTTTGGATCCTCCTCAACCTGCCTCCCTCCCGTCCTGCATCTAACTAACTGCCCCTGCTGCTGTGGCCAGTGCACTGCTTCCCCCTTTCCCAAAACACCCCCCTCCTCTCCCCCTCATGAGGGCCCCGCTGCGTTGTTGGACGCATTGCACACTCAACCAGGCACGTTCGCTGCTCGTTCACCCTGTGATGGAGGTGTGAGGCTGGGTTGTGTGATGCTCTAACGCCAGTTATAGTCTCTCCTAAGTGTAAAGCAGTGGCGCCCTCCTGTGGCCAGGTGTTTTCCTGGGAATTTTATTCAGGTACAGTGCCCGGCTCATTCCCGCAGGTACACACCACTGATAAGGGGGGATACAGACAGGCCTGGTCATGGGAGACCCTCATTTGCAGTCACTCTCTGCCATTGATGCGGCGTTTCCCAGGGCCAGGATGCCTGTCTGTCCCGCCTCAGCACTCTAGCCTCGTTCAAAGCAGCATGCCTTGTTTGGAACATAATGTTGGAAAATGTTGTTTATCTTGGGTCACTGAACTTCTGAAATAATCATCACTTAAAAAATTGAATACAAAGTATATTTTGCTTAAAAGGTTTTAAACATATTTTCTGTCAGCTGCATGTGATCCAGTTTTCGGTTGAAGCATGATGTCTAATGGCTCCAAGTTCAGCTAATATCTGTCACTATCAAGTATTTACAGTTCAAATAAGAGTGAGCTATTTTCATCCATGTGCACTGTTTACAAAGTTTTTTTTTTTAATGCATGATTGTCAATGAGTTGATCTTAACTTTATTAAAACCATGTTTGCTCACTGCAATTATCTAATAACTTTTTAAAAAAGTATATCTGCATCCTGGCAGTGAAGTAGTGCACTCCTGTGTTATGTAACCTTGTGTAAATGATTTAATGGCTCATGGCATCTGACCCAACACCTTGGTTTTCTGTTCCTTCTTCCCTCCTTTCTCTGGCCTCACTGTAGCTGGTTTACGGAGGAGTTTCCGGCTGAGTCGTAAGGACAGGCAAGGATCATCAGGAGAGGGCTCTGATCCCGGAGACCCCGACTTCATGACTTACGAAGAGGTGACCCGCTACCAGCAGAGGCCCAATGAGAGGCCTCGCCTGGTGGTTCTGATCGGTAGGACTGAGCCACTGAAACACACAAACGTTCTCCTAAGATCATAGTGACATCTGCTGGATTAAAGCATGTGCTACAAGAAACTGATGATCCAGTATCAACAGCTTTATCAACATGATGATAGACTACATTTATTTCTCTCCTTTAAACACACAACTTGCTCCCATAGGTTCCCTCGGAGCACGAATCAATGAACTCAAACAGCGGGTGATTGCTGAAAACCCACATCGTTATGCAGTAGCTGTACCACGTGAGTTGCTCTTCTCAGCAATAACACACAACGAATCTATCAATTAACCAACATTATTGTAAGCCAGTTTAATCACATACAACTAACTCCTCTTGTACGTTCCCACAGACACCACCAGGCCCAAGAAACCTCATGAGAAAGAAGGCGTGGAGTACCACTTTGTCACAAAACAGCAATTTGATGCAGATGCTTTGAACAACAAGTATGTTAACACTCATACATGTAGATGTTGTGTAAACATCTGATCTGTTTCCTGGTGAAGTTTAGAGGTTTACTGCTTCTCTTCAGGTTCATAGAGCACGGGGAATACAAAGAGAACCAGTACGGCACCAGTATAGAGGCGATCCGCTCCGTACAGGCCAAGAAGATGTGTATAGTGGATGTGCAGCCTGAGGTAGGAGTCATGTAACCCCGCTTTCTTCATATACATCCACTATCTATCATGTCAGAGTACAGATCCTGGAGGCAGTCACATCAGATCTGATCATAATGTGGAGAGTCTGATACATGGCTGTTGGCTTTGTCCTGTCATGTTTGCCTTCTGACTTGAATTTTTCTCTTTCCTCTACTGTGTCACCACTTCAGGCCCTGAGGAGGCTGCGGACAGCAGAGTTTAAGCCCTACGTAATATTTGTCAAACCTCGTGTTCCTGAGAGCAGACGCCGCCGCAGTGCTGCCACTTCGCCAGGAGGGGGAGAGCATGGCCGCGTAACAGTGAGTCCTGTTTTCTCTTATCAGTAATGGCCGTGTCCCAGCTCAAGGCTTTTCTGAATGTGGCCTAGGGGGACACACATCTTTTGCAGCTCTTAATATTCTGCAAGCCATTATCCACTAGTAATTCTTGTTCACTGTTTAATGGAGCAGTCTGACGATTCTTGCCAACTCGTTAAGTATGGAAATCTGCAACCACTACATAATGATGAGGTAAATAAGCGCAGCTGGCAGATTATTAGGAACGCCAAGCTAAACCAATGCAGTCGAATACAACAGTCTTCTTCTATTAAGGTTGTAATGTTCAGTTTGTGTTGAAACTGTTTGCATTGATTCAACTGCTGTTGAACTGTATTACATGATACAGAGAGGTAGGTTTGCTATATAGCTTTACCTTTATTGATATAAATGGGGTGGACAAAGTAATAGAAACACTGGTCCGTATAATGCAATACAGTTCAACAAAAAGTCAACATAACTTTCATGAAGGAGGACTTATTGCAGGAGTGTATCAGACTGCATTATTTTTAGCTCGATATACCCAATTATCTGACAACTGGATTTATTACATGAATTTATTACATAGTTTGTTTGTCTAGGACACATTTCACCAATCTTGCAACATGCAAGCTGTGATTTGCAGCTTGAGATAATTTCCCCACATTTATCTAATCAAAACAAACATGTTTCCTGAAACACAGGCTCTGAAATGTATATGTAATTTGCAGGTGACAATTATTTGTGAAAGCAGCTGGTTGTTTAGTTAGACTCTGATTTGTACAAATGTGAGCACTAAGAAGGGCCACATGATTCACAGGCTGGATCATTGCAGGTTTCTGCCTTCAGGTCCTCCATAGGACTCGATCGAGACAGCCTCAGTATATGTGTGTGTCTCCATATAAATCCCTTCATTTTATTTTTTGCAACAGGACGAGGACCTGCAGGAGATGCGTCAGTCTGCCATTCAGATCGACCAGCAGTATGGACACCTGGTGGACCGGGTCCTGATCAAGGAGGACTCGGCCAGTGCCTGTGCAGAACTGCGAGGTATTCTGGAAAGGCTGGAGCGAGAATCCTTCTGGGTGCCTCTCTGCTGGGTGCGGACCTAAAGATACCTACCTACCTACCCCCACCCCACATGCATCTTCCAGAGGAACTTCACAGCCCACCCACCCAAATCCTGCACAAGTCCCTCTCCTCATGAGCTGACACCCCCTGTCCCCCCGGAGTCAGACAGCCATTAACTGCAGCACCAAAGGGAGAGGATGATGTCAGAGGAAGACCTCATTGTCTGGGGTGTTGCCGCAGATGGACAGCTCAGTTTATTGTCACTTCCTCAATGATCGCTCCTTTCTCGTGTCATATTTATTCAGGTTTTCTTTGAATTTATTTGACTTCAAACACAGGGAACAGAAGAAAGTTTGTGGTTTAACAAGTGTTTTATTCCTCACACTGTCACGCTCTCGAGCTGCATTGTTCAGAGTGTGTCAGGTTTGGGATCCCACTCACAGGATTGCTCAGTCAGTCAGCTTTATTGTGACTCCTGTTGGAGTACCTTCAGTAGCATGTTTTTTAGTTTTACAGTTTTAATGCCAACTGCAGAATGCTTCCTTGTTAATTCTTACTGCTCATGCATCCTGTACAGTATAAGAACCAATCCAACAGGAGAAATTAACATGAATTTAAGGGAATGCTGTTCAACACAAATGTGTTCTTTTTGCTAAACCATTACTATAATTTCCACACATGGACAGAAAAAAAAAAAAAAAAAGATCCAAATAGAATGTGAGAATTTTATTTTCTACAGAACAGTTTGTTTTTAGGAAACGCATGACAACTGGTTATTTAATCTCAGATGTAAATATTGTAAATGTTACTCCTCGTGTGCCAACGAAAGATCTCGTAGCACTTCAATGCAACCTGTTTACCTTCAGTCCCGTGTGTTAAACAATGCTGTGCACAAAGTCTGTGTGGATGGATGTCACAGTGTATGTACACATACACCAACATGTAATGCTACTTTTATGTACAAGAATGGGTTTTGTACAGTTTCCTTGCACATGTGTTTTTTAGACAGAAGAAGATGGTACTAGTTGTTTTCTTCGAGAATCAGGGTTTTGTGTTGTCGAACTGGAGACGTAATATCCACAGATTTCAAATTAGAATTACATGATAAATCTGCAAACTATTTTGATAACTGGTTAATTGTTTATATATTATTAATTGTTCTGGTTACAACTTCTCAATTCTTTTTTTCTTTCTTCGCAATAGTAAACTAAAAGTTCTGAAGTGTCACAAAACTATTTATTTGTAGACTCTATTTTCTGACATTGTACAGAGAGAGAAGTAGTAGTAAAATATTTGGTCAAATAATGAAAATAACTTAGTCACAGCCTTATTTCAAATTAAAGACCTGGCCCTGAGATTATATAAATATGATGTCATCTAGCATTAACAGTGGCAAAATACTTTTTAGGTTACAGGATAGGTTTAAATTTGCCACATATGCGAATTGAAAGAGTTCTTGGTTGTAGCTGTCCCTTCTCCCTCCACTGATTGTGAAAAAATCCCTCCCTTGAGAGCAGGAAAAAAAACTGTCTTGCTCCATATTCAGTTTTCTTTTATTAAGACAGATGATGTTTCGAGATTCAAGATTCACTCTTTAAGAAGGCCTCAGGGCCGAAAAGACCATCTGTCTTATACCATAAGAGGGGATTTTGTACTAAAAAGACAGTTACTTTGGAAGAGAATGACTCATTTTTTTTGTACTCAGACTGCTCAAGCTGATATTGGCTTCAGCTGAACTTAATCATTTTTACACAGAATGAGGACTGTGGATTTTTGTCTCCCATCACTTATATCAAAATCACTTCACAAAGGAATCTTTCACAACCAGTGTGGAGAGGACAAATGATATGGTACAGCGACCAGAGCTTTGTCTTTGGCCTATTACTATTATATCAGGATAGACTTGGAAAAATGTGAACCTATCCTTTAATGACAAATCACATCAATAAGGAAATACAGGCTTATGTCACAGGTGACTAGAAAACGAGTGATCTATACAGGTTGACCAGATTTTGGATAACCTATCACTCCTACACTGGCATCTGATTGAATATGTGAGTGTGTGTGGTGAAAATTAAGCAGCTTCCAGATCCCTTCTGTTCTTTGTTAAAACATGCAATGTCTTCTTGATCTTTTTATGTGCTGTATGAACCCAGAATGTTGAGTTTGTAATGTGACATGTACAAAGTGCCATAATAAAGCTAGCTGAATCAAACTTGTGTTTCTTGAAAATAATTTTCCCCAAAAAAATCCAAAGGCAATGTTTACTTCTACTTATGAAAGCCAGCAGCTTGCTCTAACATTATGATGTGTGTGTTTACCTCTCAGCTGTTGTTGGCTCCCTTGCAGTTCATTTAAGTGCATCTAAAAACACTGCCAGCAGTCCTCGGCTTTGGTCCACAACAGCACATCACATCTCTATTCCATCAGTGTTGTTTTCCAGATGGTTTGCACTGGGGAGAGATTGTCACAGTGATGGATCAGTTGAAAGCAAATCTAAGTTGTGGAAAAGAATTTAAAAGCACCACAGAGAAATCTGAGAGCTACAACTCAAACTTTAATTTCTTCAGTGGTGGTGGAAAACACTTGCTCTCATAGTAACTGAAGAAGTCAAATATAGTATTTTTGATCAAGTACCTCAAAACTAATGATGTGACTGCAGCGTGAGAATATTTTTAAAACAATTAAAAAACACCAGTAGATAATATAAGATTATGCTGCTGTTCTCTGGTTTACATCACTTTAAACTGAATATCTTTGGGTTTTGACATTTGGTGATGTCACTTTGAAATTTAACAGGCCGAATGATTATTTTTATTAATTTAAATAGATTAATTGACAAGGAAAACAATGTTAGATGCAGCTCTAATTTTTAGGATGATCTTATCTTTTACATATAAAAACTTGTTACTGGTAACCATTGCTTTCTAATAAATCTTAAGTACAATATTTCTTTCTTAAACATAGGGAAGTATAAAGTACAATACATGGAAAATACTCAACCACCTCAAACTTGCACTTAAGTACAGTACTTGAGTACTGAAAGAGTTTTCTTTAAAGATCAATAACAGTCCATTTCCAGCTGATCATGGAAAACATGTAGATCTGTATGACTGCTGCATTCACAGTTATGACTGATGTAACATCACCAGAAAAAAAAGGTTGTTAGTCCCTGTGTTTAAAAACTTGTCACTGATCACAGCTGATTCAAATTGTGTGTTTTGAAATTTACTTTTGGCTCACAGATGTGCGATGCATTTAAGATAAATCCAAATATTACAACAAAAATTGCACAGAGCAAAATAGTAAGAAACATAATTAAAACTGTTCCCTGTGGAGTCGGACAACTTTTTCCTGTTTATGACTTTCCTGTGGCGAACACCTTTTTGGATTCTGCACTAATTCTTCATTACCATCCCCATGTAAGTCTGTAATTGAAAAAAGATAGGAAGCCCATTATTCTGCCTGTGTAGTGCAGGTTTTGGGTAAGTTTTGTGAGGGTTCATCATCAACTCACTCTCTCTCTTGCTCATATGCAATTACCTCTGTGAGCATCCTGCGACTCCTGAGACTGCTGGCACAGCCAATTAAACTGGGTAACAATCATTATAATTAGAGAAGCTGCTCCGCTGAGAAAACAGAACTATGTTAGGGTGAAGGTGTGCTGAGGCTGCACACAGATCCACTGACATTCATTATGGACAAACAAAATATGCTGTTATTCACTGGCTCAGCGGTTAATATGCAGGCCACATAGTCTTATACCTGCCAAAGAGAAACTACCACACACATCTGTGATCTGGTTATAGAAGCTGCCCCACACCGTCAGCCCATTTCTCAAAACAATTATAACAGTTTAAATGCTGATAAAAAAAGATTCGATCTGCTTTTTCCTCAATTATACCACTAAGTCCCAGGAGTCTGGCAGCGCTGGCTCGGTGCTCAAAAAAACAAAATAATTGCATTAATTAATCAATATATGTAATTACTTTCCAAAGCTATATCACAGTTTTAACTTTTGTTTATTTGGTACTAACTTTTTAATGGTGCAACCTATAGTGGAGGCTCTTTATTCTACCTTAAAAGGTATAGTTCAGAATATTTTGGAAATAACAGTTATATTTATTTGCTTTCCTACAAAGATTAAGATAAAAAGATCAATATCAATTTCATGTCACCACTTTAAACACAGAGCCAGAGACAGGATGTGTTTTGCCTAAATGGGGAAACAGATGCTTCTATTTATTGTGAAAAAAATACACCTACCAACAACTATAAAGCCCGCTTCCAGTACTAGCACCATTAATGTTGTTTGTTTCACCTGTACATCAACAGAAATGCTCTGAGAGGGACTAGCCTATACTTAGGCACAGGAGCATTTGAACTAAATGCTAACATCAGCAGGCTGATGGGAATGGCAGTTTCTCAGGTCATAAACCAAAGAACTGAACAAATGAAAATTTTGAACCTGATGATGGCACTGGATGAAAAGTCGAAGGACAGCCGAATCAATACTAAACCAAATGATCATCATCAGTTCACCCTGAAGGGTAACATGAATCTCTGTATCAAATTTCATGGCAATCCATTTAATAGCTACTGGGACCTTTTCATTAAGAATTACTAAAGTGTGGTGCAAAAGAAAAACACCATTGGATCACCATCATCATTAGGGTTCAATGTCTGGGAAGCATCAAGAAATTTGTCAGACGTGAATCTCTAAAATCACAAATTTTACATTTCATACACTTAAGATACAATGAGACAGAGCTGAGCTATGTAGTTGCCCCCCCACTACCTACAGTCTTTAAACAATATAACGTAGCCTAAACATGCCCTGAATCAAGCTTTGTACTTATCACACAGTCTAGGTTGCGTCTCTTGAGCCAGGGTCGTAACAATGTCAAATCTATAACTACAATTATCTTTTTAGTGAGACTTTAGCTAAAAGAGACTGGGCTAATGCAGCTCAAAAGCACAGACTATTTAACATAGATTTTACGTGATTCATATTCTTAGTCAATAGAAAATCAGCACTTGCCATCCTTGTGCACACTGAGGTTTATGAAGTAGGTTTGTTCAAGTGACAAGACAGGTGAGGACAAACACAGAAATTGTTAAAGCACAGTGGAACCAGGGACTTGTAATTAGGCTTAAACATAATGATAATATAATATATAATAATCTAAGATTTGGGTTTGGATTCTCTTTGATTGCTTTTTAGAATATTTTAAAACAGTGTAAACCTAATTAACTGAGGGCATAGAGGTTTAACATGTCCATATATTTAATATTTAACAGAGAGACTGAAGTAGTGATAGTGTGTGTTTTGAGCCATGGAGAGTAGATAAATAAGAAAAAGTGATAGAACATAAACCTTGTCCGAGAAGAGCCTTTGAACTCATTTGGGCCTTAGAGGCGGCATTAATGATGATGATATATTGAGCTATAATTGAATCTGAATTTAAATTACGGTTATATGGTATTTGGCACAGTAGCAGCTCTGTATGAGCCAGACTGGATTTAAGTCAGGTTTAGGGCTGTAGCTGAAGATACAAGGAATTCAGAGAACAGCTGTCATGCTGGAGATGGATGCGATGACCTTAAGATTATAGAGGATGAACTTCACACTCATTTTCCTATTTGAATTGTGGGGTTGAAATGCAAATCGGAGAGAAAAATGTGTTTGTTAAGTGAAGCGCGAGAGTTAAGAGAAATAACCTTTAACAAAGAGCAGATTAGCGAAAGCTGACCTCTATAAATTATCACAGGAAGGGACAAGGTGATTCTGGTGATGTCTACGAGCAGTGTGCTTCGCATTTCTCATTGCTGGATTTAAAATCCAATTATCTGAAATTATTGTCTGACATTTATACATTTTCTAAAGCACAGAAAACATAACCTACCTGTTATGTTGTTTTTCTCTGTGTGGATGCTTGATTTGTTGAGTAAACAGCAATATTTTGTCATAAGTCAAGCCAACATCCATCTGCTTCCTTTGTTTGTTTGCTCTCTTCGATCTGAAGCTAATGATGACAGGTGTTGCCAATGAGTTGATTAGTCAGCTGCAGAGTGACACACGTTAGTCCAGGGATTCACGGATCATGTCTGCTTTGGAGGAAGAACACAAGAGCTGCTGCCAGATTTTGTGATTATATTCACAAGTTAATAATCTGCATATCTTTTTTAATTCCATTTGGAGCCATCAGCTGGTCTAACAGAAAATCAGATAACAAACCCACATGTGCATTCACATGACCACCCTTACATCCTGACACAGTCACATACTGTAAGCAGGGGCTTCAAACTCCTGGATGCCTTACAGTAAAGCACTTATATCCACAATATGGCCAAAAGTATGTGGACATCAATATACTGTTGTGTAATTTTTATGTGGGGCTGTTTTGATCCAATTAAGGGAAATCTTCAACTCCATATTATCCTAAAGATATTCATAATGTAAAACCTAATTTTGGACACTAGTTGTAACTGGTATTTTTTCTGTTGAACCTATTTAATGTATTTACAGTCATGGATTACGTCTCAATATAATTTTCCTATAACAATTTTTTTCTTCAAAATAAAATGTTATTGTCAGTGGTGGAAAAGAAGGTGAGATGGACTATTTAACTAGTATTTATCTTTTCCAGGATTATATTATATGTATTGTATAATCTGTTGTAGTTAATGAAGGTGTGAAGGTCTGTAAAGGTTGTTCAAGCTAGTACATGCTACACGGTATGCATCATGCTGGTGTCTATGACTCTGCGGACACAGAACAATACAAAGAACTTTGTTCTTGCACCACGGTACTCCATGATCTGATTCAACTTTGGAGCATCTTGCTGCATAAACTTGCATATTAATGAGGGAACACTGGTCTGCCACAAATTGCTATAATTCATTCACACTTAAAACTAACAAGCTCTCACTTTCTCTTTCTCTCTGCAGCTGGTTCAAAATGCAGCAACAAGAATTTGAACTAATTCAAGGAAATATGATCACATCACCCAAATCACAGTCTGCAGTCCTCTGGCACGGATCTCCTGGATGTTGGATTAAGATTGGTAACTATAGGAAACAGAGCTGTTGCTGTCAAAGCTCCCAGACTCTGGAACACTCTGCCAGAGGAATTAAGATTCACCACCTCTTCTCACACTTATACAGACAAGTATTTTCATATTAACAGGCTACAACTTACTGTCATTTAATGTGTTGAGCTCATTTTATACTTATTGTGCCTGCATTTTCCTTTTGAAAACGATAACTCCAGAACAATATACCTAGTAGAAAATTCATATCTACACCACAGGTACCCTATGTGGAGTAGAGTAGATGATGTGGTTAGCTTTTGGTTCCTTGCCACATAAATTTACATATTAATGAGGTAAACAGATTTTTTTTTTTTCTGTTAACATTCTTGATGACAAACTAGTCAAGTAAGCAAATGTGTTGTTTTATCATGGAGAGCATGGCGGGATAAAAGTGCCTTTTACTTTTACTTCTTATAGTGTCGTTTGAAAGCGTCTAAAGAGTCTAATTCTGATTTATATAAATTTACGGTGTCCTGTAAGATCATGTGGGCCAGGGATAATTGTATTTTGTGACATTCATCCAATCATGCTTCAAGTAAAAACCTCCTCCAAGTAAAGACCAGCTCCTGTCTTCAGCCTTGATTGTTTGTTTGTTTCGCTGTAGAGCAGAGACAATTTGGGATGAACTTAACCAGCTCTTGTAGCTGAATAGGAGCAAATCCCTGCAGAAGAATGGAAGCTGTTATAGCAGCAGATCAAAGCCTAGAGTTTTAGAATGAGATGTCAAGCAATCACACATGGGTAAATAATTAGAGTGTCTACATATAACATAATCAAACTAGGACATATGCAACTGAGGTGCCAGGTGTATTATGGGTGAATTTTGAATTCTTAGTCCATTAAACTGCATTACTTTTTTTTTATTATTACCAAACTGGACTTGTCATGGCATTAATATAAATGTTTATATAGCCACTTCATACTGTCATCAGAGGTAAGGATGAGACAGTGGAGAACATTAGAGTGGTCATATCAAATGAGTTTGTCTATGACCACTAGATGGCACAAGCAGAACACAACACTGTGCATTGTGGGACAGATATTTTTTGGCAGTTGAAGTTGAAGATGATTTCACCCTAAAAATGTTTCCTGATGATAATGTTAACGTCCTAATTCTAATTGCTCTCAGAGCCATGTCACAGGCGACTTTGTTGTGCTGTGCGATATGAGATGAAATAAAAAGCGGGTAAATACATATTTCTCAGGAGTGATACTGATAAAGGCCAAATGTTATTGAGTCAGACCTCAACATCTGGTCATGATAACACACAGCTCTGGTTTGTGTCTCCACTATCAAGAAATCTAATCCAATCTGTCCCGCCTCTTAGGTACTATACAGCATGAAGGCCACACACTAATCTCCCCAGATGACTTTTTTCATAATGTATCTTGTACTGAGTGGATTTCTCAGTGATGGATGAGCCAGAGAACAAATGATTGCAATCGTGGAAGCTCTTCTCTAAAGGTTTCCCTCACATCCTCAGTTTCATTGCTTTGGCCCAGATCTTCCCCTGCAGATAGTGTTATCTATCACAGTTTTTTATTCAGCATTATGACTGTGATTGCTTCTCTTATTATTCATTTGTCAATTCTAATATAATTCAAAATGTAAAGCCCATGTAAGTTTTTTATTTGCACTGGGAAGATTGAGTTTAGATTCTATTTCTTGAGAAAGTTTTTGTATTTCCTGCTCTACACCTGTTGCATCAGTAGATATGATACACAAGGATTTTCATGGTCTCTTATTGAGGTTTTGATTTTAAAATATAATATTGGATATTTTTTAGCTTTGCAAGCAGCTCTAAGGATGGCCGTGTCAGTCAGTGTTTAAACTGATATATCTCTACAACTATTGAATGGATTGCCGTGAAGCTTACACTTGTTCATGTTCGCCTTAAGATGAATAGTAATAACTTAATACCCAACAACACTGATATGATTCTGTGTTGCTGAACTGGTTGCAGAATGGTGCAGCTCTAAAACCTTGTTTCCATGCTACCTCAATACTATCCATCCACAGGCTGCTGCTATAATCTAAACACATAGCCAAAAAGTGCAGGATGTAGCTCACTATAGAGGAAATAGTAAACACTATGACATGAAATGTTAAATGTTGTTTATTGGCCCAGACCAGATAATCAAACTTTGAGACTGATGTTGTTCCAAGACTGATTCTCTTTATTGATCAGTTCATTGATCTGTCTGTTCTCTGCCGATGAAACGGTGTGCTATTTAGTGAAATCAGATAATCAGTTTCTGTATCGTTTCCGTTGCTGTATAGTTTCTTACCATGGTCACACAGCAAACTGCAGCCACAAGTTGAAGAAGTGGAACTGTCATCAACTCAGATGGCAGTGACAGTTCAGTCTCCTTGTCACTGCTGTTGACCTTGGCGCCGTATTTACACTGTGTCTCGCTGTCTAAACGTATGAGTCTTGTTCTCAGCACTGTAGACTGTAGTTAAACTGGGACCTGATTGGAGATGCAACTGTAATTTTGTTGCCATTAACAATGAAAATAAAACTGTCAATTAACAAACCTTTCTCTGAAAACGTAGGTGTTCATACACTACTCAACTGTTTTCCCAATTACATTGTGGTGGCAACATAATAATTGTGGATTATGTATTATTTTTGAATGAATGAAAAGCAACAGTCAATGTACCATAGACTGTGATATCATCCACAGGTTTATGAAGAGCGGTTTTGAAGCTTGGAGTGGGCTCATCTGCGAACACCATCTTGGCGGTGCCTGACTTGGCCTAACCCTATTCCAAAATGGGCAAAGAGGTGGGGCGTGTGTGGAGCTGAGACCTCAGTGCATGCTGGTTTGTGGCAAGCCTACGGTCACGCTCCTGCCACTCAAAGCGACCCACCCTCAATTATAGATAACTTTAATCCTTAATAAAATGTAAACGGGTAAGTTATATAAAAATTCTCCTCCCATGCAGTTGTCATGAAGGAAGAAATTAGCTATAGAGACCAAAACTGCTTCTTGTACCAGGCTGTAAACCTGTGTTTTTCTGCTGTAAAGTTGGACATTTTAACATGGGAGTCTATGGGGACTGACTTGCTTTTGGAGTCAGCCTCAAGTGGTCATTAGAGGAACATTTTGGCACTTCCATGTTGGTTTTATTTCTTAGCCCCAGAGGTTGCCGCTTGGTATATACTGGCTGCAGACCTCTAAATGTATTTCAAGTTTTCCAGTATTGAGTGTTGTGCTCCTCTTGGGCTATAAGAGTTTAGGGCACACTATCATGATATGCCGGTATCAAGTGGAAATCAAAGAAAATGCATCCGAAATTTAAGTAGCAGGCTAGATAATGCTGATACTTCATAAAAACAAGACGTGTTCTTACTAAACTTACTGTGATAATAGTGTTGATGCTACAAGTCTATTTTTACAGTAAAATATACAATAAAACTCTAACTTCTAACTTGGATGCATGTTGTAGCAAAATGCATAGGCAGCAGGAATCAAGAGTAATATCCACAGGTTGACAGGCTAACAAGCTTTGAGTCTACTGTCTGACTTTGGTACATGAACAGACCTGGCGAGCCCGGAAGCCCCCAGTTTTTCTCTTCCGCATTCTTTGGTGTAGAGTTTGCAGTTTGACATATACAGGAAGTATTGAGGGCAGCTAGTCTGTATGAGAGGAGGTGTTAGCATCAGCTGAGTCGAGGCAAGTTTTTGCGGCTTTGTAGTAATGAACAGTGTCAGCAGTGAGTGAAAGTCCTGAGGGGAAAAAATGATACAGTCAGTCACCACCTGCACTGCTTAAAACTACACTTAGTACTCAAGTGAGTTTTTTAACACTATTTAGGGCTGTAAAACTTTAATTTATGTGGCTGGCAGTTTGGTGACAGATAAAAGAGTATGGAAGAAGGTAAAAGCTTGACGCACCTTAAAGTGCGGGCATATGACTCTTTCCAGGGAACAATATGTACCAATGTAAACTTGATTCATATCAGACTCAAAAATACCAGGAGAAACTATTTGGTTTTTCATTTTAGGTGTGTTCACATCCCATCTCATCTGTGGTTAGATTTAGGCACTAAGGTTAAGGCTAAGGTTAGGCAAAGATCTTGGTTCTGGTTAAATGTAAGTAAACATGTTGTGTTTGAGGTGAGCTGAGGTGTGGTCTACAAAGTTGGCAATAATTCCATGTGATCTTTAGCAAGGAGTCATGTCGAGATGAGTAATTTAAAATCCGTCACCTCAAAATGCCAGAAGTTTTTAAATCTTAATCTGACCAACCAGATTTTATAAAACATATTCATGAGCCAAGTTTAAGTCAGAATCCGAAAGTAGGCTTCCACTGTGCACATGAACACCGCCCAACCCACACTGCTTTCTAACTTAAGTTTCAAAGTCTTCCTGTAAATCTCTTTAAGGGAATTTGTACGGGGCTTTAGCTCATCAGACCATGATGATTTGTGAGACATGTGGGATGTTACCGCCTTGTTTCAGTAATTATCACGGCACACACTCCCAGAATCCCTGATACGTTTGTGTAACTGTCCTGAAGAACCTCAGGAATGTTGACACACGACTTGTTGAGAGAGCTCTTCAGAATAACACTGATTTCCTGGGGGCTCATTAGGAGCTCATGAAAAGAGCACCCTGATGAGTCTGTGGCTTGTTATTAAATTAGTAATCAACTCTCTTAAGCAATAAACACAGTCAACAGGTAATTAAATGAGATTCAGCCCCAGGTAGAAGCCAGTGAGTGTATATGTAAAATAAATGATGCAGTCATTTTTGATGCTCCGTCATATTGGCTTGGCTGAGCATTTTTAGAGCCCCTGTTACTCTAATGTGGAGAAGAACAAACATAACTATCAAGTACTTTCAAGTTAAATCTAGTAAATAGACTCTCTTCCAGTGCTATCACAGATCATATTCAGTCAGATAAAGTCAACAGCCCATCTCTAAACCTGGGGCCTGTTGAGTTAAAAATTCAATTATGTTCCCAATATTGCTTTTGTGAGATAAAATTTGCACAGGTGTTAATAGCAGATCTCAAGGTTAAATGCATTGTCAACGAATGTGGCCTGATTGAGGTGAAAGTCTCCAGAGACCAAGCTGAAAAGACCCACTGTGAGATTGTACTGAGGATTAAACAAATTTAACGGAAAACCCACTGTTCCTACTTTGTCAATGACTGGAGCAGATGTTGAAAAAAAAAAGAAAATGAAACCCTGGTTTCAATCTCTCTCCTTGTTATGTTCAGTACTTTCTTCATTCAGCTCTCTGTTGGATTCTTACTGTCAATGTACGACTGTGTCTTTGTTCAAATTCCAATTGTCTTTCATTTTGTTTTTAATCTGCTCACTCTGCACTAACTGCCTTTGTCTAACATGAGTGCGAGCGTGTGGTGCCTGATTAACTGTGAATGCTGAGCAGATTAAATCAAGCTGGCTTCAAATCCCGCTTTATGTTCTGTTCTTTTACTGATGAACACAGTGTCTGTATTTATGGGGGGCTGAAATAACTTTATATAACTGAAATTCTAAGTGTAAAAAGACTAAGGTTTAAGCCTGTTTGAAGAAATCCATAATTTGCCAACTAACCATCCAAAATGGTATAGAATATTAAATATCAGATAAATATATTTTCAGGGGCGATCCAAATATTTTTACACAAATATTTTGGTGAAGATTGAATGAAATATGGAGAATTCAAAATGGCCAAAAATAATTTCAAGCAGAAAGTTATAAAAATTTCAATTTAAATCAAGGAAAGGAAACCAGGAAGAAATGGTGTGCTTCTTTGCCCCAAGGCAGTAAAATCTGCTCCATATGTCTTCTTTGGCCCGAGGCCAAACTTTCCAACTTATTTAAATTGAATAAATTATGTTGTTTCTGAGTTAACCTGACATCAAACAAATGATCTGAACAGATAACCTCCTCCATAGCCAACAATGACCTGCCTAACATTTAATAAAAAAGTTGAGCTCATAATGAAATAGTGTTACATTAGAGGGGCTGTATGTATGTCTTCTCTGCCCCCAACTCCTCTGTGAACTTCTGCACGCTACCTGGAAACCCTCACTTCCTCATAGAAACATCTTTTGGTCTGAAC
>NW_019524996.1:321976-418383 GCF_002814215.2 Seriola lalandi dorsalis | reverse complement strand
ATCTGTTAAATGAACTGAAACTGAACTGATGTTGAACCCCAGCCTGCAGCAGCTCTCAGATAAGAGTCTCTGGCAATGAGCAGAATATTAATACAAGAAGACCAAATCCAGGGCTCCCTTTACACAACAGTAAACTTAAAAAAATGCTGAAATGCTCTGAAGATACAATAAATTGAAACTCCCTATGAGGATAATCCACACTCAGCCAATAGTGCATCCATTACTACTGTCATTCTTGTTTCTACTTTTAAGGAAATCCTGAAGTTGAATATCATCCGTTTCCTTTAGAGCATTCTTTCATTCACAAGTAATATGAATTGAGAATGTCTGAGCTGGAGGACAAAGCATTATTAAACTGAATTAATGAAACAATTGTGGAGCCAGAGACAGGGCAGACATAGCACTTTGAGTTCTACCACTAAATGCTACCACTGCTGGATTTTCTTATAAGTAGCAACGCTTAATAAAACCTGACTAGCACACTAAATCAGGTTTCAAGCAGATTTTTCCGCTGCTGTGACATAGCTCCTCTATTGTCCAAACTGCTGTAATCACTTGAGGCTGACTAGGGGAACACTTCAGCCGATATTAAGAGCATGTTGCACGGATGTCAGAGGGAAATTGCACCTTGCCAAGCTACTGTACATTTGATGCAGAATGGCTTGCCATTCTCTTGTTCTTTCTTCAGGAGTTGTCAGGCACTTTCTGGCAACTCATTCTCTGCACTCTTTCCAGCTCCAACTTATAAATGTTGACAATGTCCCAGAGTCAGTTCAGAGGTCACAACACGTCAACTGAGGATGACTGCAAGCCCACGGCCATACTGCATCAGCACACTACCACGAATTCATTTTATAGAAAACATCAAAATATTTTGACTTTGGTAAGATTTACACAAATCAGTTCTGACCTTGAATGGATTATGTTCAGGCCACAAACCAAAGCAATCTTCTAGTAGTCATGGACCTAAAATTGAAAGCAGCTACAATCAATAATTTTATATTAGATCATATCAGATCAATAGATCATATAACTTCTTATATGTAAAAGGGGTCATTTTAATGACTTTGGTGATCCCTTAACTTTTCATCAAGCACCACCACTAAGTTAAAATTTCAATACTTTGGTTTTTGATAAAATACCTGTAACAGTAATGATATACCCATCAGCCTCAGCTTTACTGCGTTTTAGTGCCAGTTAGCAAATGTTAGCATGCTTACATGCTAAACTAAGTGAACATGTCAACATGGTAAATATTATACCTACTAAACATCAGCATAGTCATTGTGAGAATGTTAGCATGGCGGTGTTAGCACTTAGCTCAAAACATAGCTGCTTTTGGCTGTAGACTCACTCCTGATCAATTGCCTTTTTGTATATCACCTTGTGTTTTTTTTGTTTTTTTTTTAATATCATGTATAACATGCACGCACTTTGAATTACCGTCGTGTTGAAATGTACAAGTCGACCTGCCTTGCTTAGCCTTGCCACAACAGGACGCCACCGCTGCAAAACAACTTTTTCATTTAATTGTTTCACATTAAAAACACACACTGTATGCTGCATCACAAAATGAGAAAATGCTGTTCTGCTATAACAATTGAAGCCAAAGTAGAGAGAAGAATCAGCCAGTGTTGCTGCCGCTAAGAGAAGTGAGACACGTTTGTCTCACATCCCTGCAGGTTGGCTGAGGATTGTGTTTGTCTGAAGCCACAACATGAGATAGTACACAGAGACAGCAGGTTGAGCCACAGATGGGAAATCATAATTCAAACAGTCTGACAAATCACTTGAATTCATTCCTACCTGTAACGTACATTACCATGATGACAGAGACCATGCTAGGATGATCATGGACTAGAAATAGAAAACTCTGATAACACTATATCATCCAAATGGTCTCACACAAGCTTTTGGTGTAAAGCCATATATATGTAACTGTTGTTTCTGAGGACACTGAAGGTTCAGTTAAACCTGCACTGAAAAGGTGGTGCTCTTAGCAAAGTGTGTCGTTCATTTTTAGCAAGACATTCAACTACCCCAAGACGCTACTGCCTGCTAGATAACATTCTCACCTATAGATTGAGTAACATTATGAAGAAATGTGACAGATATGTAGTCACGTCTGGACCAGGAGTTGATGTTTCACCAAAGTTCTTTTAAATTAGATTTGCTTCAGGCATGTCTGCGTGGTACCCGTTTTTATGAGAAAAAACACTGATATTTACACCATAACACAGCAGACCCTGTATCCTAAAATAAAACAAATAAAAAATGTATCCTGGCTGAACCCTCCTCATGGTGCTTTTGTAGTCATTTTTATAATGAAAATTGTTTAAAATTGTCAAGCCTGGGGATGTTTTGTTGGTGCAGGACAACATAAGGCCATCCTTGATAAAATGATAATATCTGTCCAAACTATCACCCTGAAATTATCTTAATGAAATAATGGGTTAACAACACCATGGGTATATTCATTCACCACAGATTTTTTGTACAAGACTTGTCGTCTGGCAGGCAAATAAATTCAGAATCTTCCCTGACTTAGCTGGGTGCTGTGGTGAGGTGCAGCAGCCAGATGCCAGTCAGTTACTCACATAAATTAACAGTAAGAGTATGACATCCCTTTAAAGATGTCTGCAGAGAACAGCTTAGTACCCTGGGAGTCACGTAGCAAACATGCCTTTAGTAAACTGATTAAACTGAAACCGACAGGTGAAAAAATATGCAAAATGCAAGCTGCAAAATTTTCAGATTTCACTCTGTTTTTTCAATAAACAAAGTAAAATGTTTAGGTATTTTTTTTCCTAAGTAATGCTCACACTTCACCAACCCCTTCTATCCCAAGATAATTAACTAAAAAATGATAAACTGCTCATTAGAATAGATTTTCAAAGATGGATTGGTCACATCTGAACTATGATCTTAAACAACCAATAGTTCAATCTGTACATTCGAAGTTCGATATCTCACCTGGGCCCTTGTTACAGGCCTGTCCTGCAGACAGAGAGACAAATGGCACACATGTACAGTAAAGCAACACTGCAGTCCAGCGTATGCATCAGCAAAGAGAGCAAGATAGATCGACGCATGCAGTTTGGACAGTTCAAAACCAATTTTGTACAGTTCATTTGGCAGTGAGCGACATATGAATGTGTTTGTTACACGGATATGCTGCACAGGGATCAGCCCCCTTTTTGGGTAGTTCCATCACTGAGTCAGATTTTCTGTCTGCGTGTATGTGGAGACTCAGACCCCACTGCAGGTCTGGCACAGTGGAGGCCACCCTCCCACTACAGTACAATGCAGGGTGACAGAGAGGGCCGATAAGTCCAGCCGACAGCTCCTTTATCCCCATTAGTGCCTCAGACAGGGTGGTGTGACAGAGCACAGCGCCGTCCTTAGACCAAGCCCTGTTCTTGTCCTGGTGTCCTCCCCACCCCTGTTAAGTTCCTGCATGGTGCCCCTCAAGGAGGATGTAGCGCCACCCAGTGGAGGAGGCAGCCTCTGGATTTGTGTGGCTCTGAGGGTAAGGGGGAGGGCCTCAGCAGGCAATCTCCTCCAGGGTGCCCAGCGTTGTCTGCAGGGGGACTGTCACAGTGTGGCTGATCGACTCTGAGTGGTTTGCCACCGGGTCACAGGAACTCTGGGAAAAAAGGTTGAAAGAGTTTTAGTACTTGCCACATCTAAGTACTCTTATTTGTGGTGACTGCTTTGGCTGGCAAGCTAGCCACTAACATGCTAAGTAGCACTAAACAAAACAGGTGAATAGTGTGCAGGACAAAGAACATCAACATAGAAAGCTTAAAAAGCTGCCACGTTTTTATCAGTGCCACATTTCGACCTGCAAGGTCTTTGTCAGGTTAAACTGATAATTAATGATAATGTGAATCATCGCTTGCAGCTCGAAATGTTGCACGAATAAAAACTTAGGAGCTTGGAAGTTTCGGTGTGCAGACAGCCTTTCCTTTTCCAACATGCTAGCACTACCAAACCACAATACAAGTTGTTATGGATAATAAGTTAGCACAGTTTATTCATGGGATGAATTCTCACCACTGACTTTGATGGAGCAGTTTATATTCAGGCCAAACTCAGGTCTGACACAGCTAATATGGTATAGCAGCTTCCTGCATGTTTTTGCATGTTGCATGACTCTGCGCCTCATGCCAGTGCAACAGCTTCATTCACGCTTCATTATCAGTGGCTCATTCATCTGATGCTGCTTCGCTACCAGCTGATTAGCGACGTCCATAATATACGTAAGGTGTAAGCAGTGACCTTTGCAACCTGGCACATATCATTGACTATTCTGCAGATGCTGTCATGCAAATGCAGTTTGCTGCTGCAGTGCCCTGCACCATCCCAGCCACTTCCTTAGACCCCTAGTTTTTGGTTTTGCTGATTTAACTAAGATGTGATGTTCACATGTTCATGTGCTGCTCAGATTCATTGAAAGCCCTCAAAGACCAGAGCTTGGCTATTGGCTGCTGTTGCTCTTAAATTTTTCTAGGGTGCTTGTTCCACATGCTTGTGTGGAGGGGGTACGGATGGGACAAGGTTTGATATGCATGATCAGAGTGAGTGAAATTACACTGAACCTACACACTCCACTTACACAGAGCACTCTATGAAGAAGATTGACAAATGAAAGATTAAAGGCTGCTCTTACCACATCCTCTCCATGACTCTCCTCCTCCTCCTCTCTGCTCAGTAAATCCAGTAGTCTGTCTTTAACCACCTGTGGATCAGGAAATGTCAGAAACTTCATTCAGTCCGTTATAGAAGAAACCCATGAACTCCTCTTGTAATTACTGGCTGTGCAGGAGCATTTGACTTCAAAGTAATAAGTAATTAGGTGGAAAATGTGGCAACAAACTACACCATAATAATTATTTCAGCATGAAAGCTCTTAAAAGTTGCTGTAGAATTGCTTATGTAAGCAACACAAGGTTTTCTTATCCCCATTACTTCACTATTTGCCATTAAAATGGAAAAAAGAATCTAATGAAAATTACTTTTCCTGTGTATTTCTAACACCCCGGAGGGGCGGGGGGCAAACACTATTATGTGCTTGTCAGAATCCTGTGCAGCTGAAAGCAGCATTAGAAGCTCTGAAGAGGGGCACACAGTAGTGGAAAAGTACCATCACACAGTCCTTCATCTCAGTCTGTTCTGCAGTAAATCTAACTCTTTATCTGCCTTTTATATCTGTGACATTATTTCTGTTGCCAGTTTTCATTGTCAGTGCTCTAACTCTTGAGTTAACACTGAAATACCAGATCCAAGAGCTGTTAAAGTTTATTGCACTGAAAACACAGTGAGAGGCTGCAGAGGAGTGATGAGTGGGAGTAATTAGCTGCTGCAACAGCAACTTGAGACTGACCTCATAAGCATAGTCAAACAGCTCGAGGATGGTGAGGATGCTGGCTCCAATGAACAGACCCATCTGACCCCCAATATCACCTGTGGAAGGCCACAGCCAGAGTCACGCAAAGAGAAGTAGAAAGAGAAAACCAAGAAAAATATATTTTTACCAAGGTCAAGGAAAATACTTGATTCTGATCAGTGGGAAGGAATCTATTAAATTTAAATGGCAGTACATCTCAAACATAATTACGGTCTACTACCTAACCCGCATTCAGGGTCAGTGTGCTACATTCAGTAGGAAACTACAGGTAAATGAATTACAATGAATGACAAAAAATGACTATTGATGACTATCCCTATCACTTCCTAGTTTGCCTGTGGTTAGCTGCCATGTAATGCAGTAATAGATCCATAACTTTGAAAAGAGCATCAGATGAAACACAGCACAGTAGTTTATAATATACTGAAACAAGGGAACAAGTGTCATGTTTATAAGTCATTGTGCTGAAAACAATCCATCTTTTGTTGTATAAAAAATACAGCTTTCACTTCACAAAATAATCCACCAGGAGTCTGTGGTATGCACGTGTTTGATTTGCCAGTGCAAAGCTTTTCTGAATGCATTTTTTTTTTTTTTTTACTGGATCAACATTTCCACTCCCCCATCCCCATTAATGGAGAGACCCTATTCAAATGAATGAGGAGTTTGCATTTTTTCCCACCGTGCTAATACAAATCCACCTGAACCTGATTCAAAACTCTCTGCACTTTGCTGAGTTTACTTGGTTCAGGTCAGGCAGAAATCACACACCCGATTTGCATTATTGCTTATTATTACATACATACAGCTTAACAATTACAGGACCCATGAATCACATTTGGCAATTTTCATTTAGCAATGTTGGCAATTTTAGCACATCCATGTCACTCCCAGAAGATTTAAAAACTGCTGCTGCTTGTGGGCATGAGGACATCACTGCTTGTCTCAATGAATCGGTCAATATTAAAACAAGTGACAGCATCAGACTCAAAAATGAAAACAAGCGAATGAAATATCTCTTTATATTTAGTTAAAGCTTGTGTAGAGGCTAATTCCTGCACTTTACCTTTATTTATGCTGTAATCTATAAAGAAGTGTCATATTGAGCTTGTTGCCAGTAAAATCAGTCCATTTCATTAGCGTCAACATTTTGTCGAAGGCTTATCACACACTGTAATGGCATAATCAGTAGGTTACAAAACGTAAATGGCTGTATCTGATATCGACAGAATCCAGGTTTCGAAAATGAAGGATAACAATGAGTAAAACCTACCCAGCAAGCCTGCAACCTCATAGGCTTTCTTCTGTTCAATGGTTTCGTAGTTCAATGCCTCAAAGAACACATCCAACACCAAGATGTTGTCTCTGCAAAAGGCAAAATTGGGCATTTGTATTAATGAATCCCACACTGGGCAGTCAAACTACACAATCAGCACAATCAGTCCATCCATTTCCAACAGAGCGGAGAAACCAGGGAAGCTCGACCACTGTGTGGGAGGACAACACACTTGTTGCAACAGCTCAGCTTTTCACAGCCAACCAGCTCTTTTAAACCATCATTTAATCAACTATAGGAAACAATGTGGGCATTTAAGAGGCTCAGTGGTTTGTGCTGTTGTCTGGCAGAGAGGAGGCTCTGAGCTACAGCAGTCCTCACTGTGTCATGTTTTTCCCTTTCACAGTGTGTTTCCTGTGCTCATCAGGTAGACTGGAAACTCTAAATTGTGGGTTGCTGAAAATGATAAGGCTGATGGCTTGCTGCCTTGGTGTATTGACAATGAATGAATATGATAAGAAAAAAAAGTCTGAAGAGTGGTCAGCTTCTTTCACTGGGTTCGTTCACATGTTTTATCTCTCAAATCTCTTTTTCCTTCTTCTAAAATTTCATTCTAAAAATGAAATAAGAAAAAATAAGAAATGCTATTCTGATTCATGAAATGTGTGCAGGCCACTGATTTGCTTTTACTCACCTCCACAGAGTCTCATTGTGAACTAGGACTGTTCTTAAATTGATCAAGCATTCCAGGTGTACTGTTTTGCACGAACTGAGTATTCTGGTGTTTTACCATCATCACTTGTGGTTATTTTTTGGCCAAGAACATAATGAGAACTTAAAGCAAAATGAGAGTTTTTGCTATGAGTCTATGTGTGGTAGCAAATGGTAATTTTTACCTGCGAACATTTAGGAAAAAATTATGTATAAAGTCAATTTATTCATTTATTTATGAAGTTGTTTTTATCTTATGTCACAAAAGTAGCACATAGGCCATTTTATTTATAATTCTAACCATGCAAGCAGCACCACAGCATCATCTTCCTGTTCAAGATTTTAATACAGTAACTGTAACTGAATTCAGTGTCTTGCACCGCCTGCTGGTGCAGTCAACATAACGACAAGGAGATGAGGAAAGCCAGCTACTTACGTGATGTACTTCTCCGTCTTGTTGAACTTCTTCTGCAGGTAGCGGGCCGAGGTCTTGCTGGGGATTTTGACCATAGACAGCTCTTTGTTGTAGCGGGTCATGTTGCACGGTGTCCTGCACATGCAGTTACTGCTCTCCACAGCCGACAGTTTAGCTTCACACAGGAATGGGTGATGGAGAGGAGAGGAGCGTAAAATTGGGGGGGGGGGGGGGGGGGGAAAAAAGGGGGGGGGGGGGGGGGATGGAACGACGCGTGGGAGGATGGGTTGAAGATGATGTACACAAGGGAGAAATGCTCTTTTAGATAAAAAGTGAGACTTTTTTTGAGAGTTAAAAGGCAGTAAATAAATGAGCCAAACTTGCTCATAACTACCCACATAGTGTTTATTTTCTGAGTCTCACAAAGTCACTTACAAAATATCCTGTTATAAGTGTGAGTCCTAAGTATTTTGCTCTTACTTGGGTGTGAAGTTCCTGATGTGGTTATGAATATTTGACTGAAAATGTGTTTGACTAAGGCCTTCAGCCCTGTGATAAGTCAGTCTTCCCTTTTATTTGGAGAACCTGCTGCAGTAATGCAGTAATGCAATAAAAAGGGCAGGAGGAGAATCACCTGAGCAAATAAAACAATCCACGTATTAGATTAATACGTAGCTTGTTTAATGTTTGAAGCATAAGATATGAAAAAGATCAAATATGATAAGGTCAGCAGGTATTGAACTACCTGACAAAAATGCATTACTTTGATATTTTTATATATTTACAAATATTACAGTGCTGTCAAAAATTAAATTAAAGAATTCAAAATATGTGAAGGTCATTGCAAAGTCACTATAAGCCTCTAGACACTTTAAATCTGTCTAAAAATGAAAACATAATTAATCAATTAGTCGACTTATGAAGAATTAATCAACTACAATTTTGATAACAAATTGTTTTTTAAATAATTTATGAAGCAAAAATGCTGACGAGTTGCTGGTTTTGGCCTCTCACATGTGAGGATTTGCTGTTTTTCTCTGTTTTATATCATCATATTTTTATTGGTTTTTGGACTGCTGGCCGGAAAAAAAACATTTAAAGAGGTGACTTTGAACTGGAAAGTGCATCTGAGATTTTACATTATTTTCTGACATTTTACGGACTAAATGACCATTCAGAGTTCAAAAATTCTAATTACATTTTTTATAACGTTCTTTTACCCTTTTTCCTTTATTTTTCTCAACAAAGCTAAAACATTATGTTAAATTGTGACAATGGTTCAAGGCACTCACCACATCTACAGTAATTACTACAATTATCTACATTTTTGTGTGCATGTTAGTGCAGGATGTACACTAACACTTATTGCACTCAATCTAAAGTACAGGTCTGAGCCTCTGTGTGCTTAGAGTATTACACTTGCATGTCTTCTGAGAACTGCAGGAAAATGTATCTGGCATCTCTTTTCTTACTCTGACTGAAAACTGAGGTCACACACACTGTACTTACGAACAAGGGTGTGCAAATAACACACACAATTGCTCACATAGCCCCACTCATGCTGCATCTTAAGTAAAGCAGATGTTTACTCTATACAAGCTCTAATGACAGTATAAGTAAATGTCATTGACGCAGAGGAGAGGATGTGAAGCACCAAATACAAACATGGCCCCAAGCAGCATCTGCAAAACAGCCTTTACCCTGACAGAGACAGTCCTGATACAGAAATGCCATGCTCTATTCACAGCTCTGCTTTGGCAGTTTGACTCAGAGGAAAAAAAAACACTGGATGGTTTTTGTTTTAAGCCCACAGCCTCCTACACAGTCTCCTACATCTCTCAGAGTGACGGTAATATTAAGGGACACAAGCTTGTCAAACATAGCTCCATCAAAAGCTTCTCTGACATCGAGGCCGCTCACACGCCTCACAAATCACTTTCTTAAACTAAAATTTTTAAGTTCCAAACTTTAAAATCGATCTGATTTAATTTCACCAGAGATTACCTTATCTACCTTACCTTATATCCTTTCTCACTACCAACAAACTTCTCTCTTTGGACTTAAAAATCTTCTTCACATTTTAAATCTCCCAATGGAGCCAAACTCATAGTCTCAGAATGAAAAGCAAAGGAGAAGTTAATGTTATCAGACTTATTTCTCACTTAGACAGCTCAGTGGCAAACCCGCAGATCACAGAGCATGAGGCAGCTATCCCCAACGGTGCACTAATAGCCGGCAGGGCCACATACTCACGTAATTGCAAGAGGAAATTCAATATGGCTTCTCAGTGGTCTCCTATTTTTATTCAAATGAGATGTTATTTGATATACGGGAGCAAGGACTCATGCATTCAAATGATTGATTTCTTTCTCTAATCCTCTCACCTTTGTCCACCTCCCTCACTCTTTTTCACTTTCACACATTTAAATCTAAAAGACCAAATTAGCATAATACATTTCTTCCTCTTTTCGTATTTTCTAAATGTTAATGCATAGCTAGTTTTTAATACTATGTGATATAAAGTATAAATACATATCTTTCTGACAGAAGGATAACTAATGTAACCGCTTCTTTAATACAGTTTTGGCAGGTTGAATCTCTTGCTCAGCAGCTATAAGAGAAATTGGAAACGATTGTGTTTTCTGTCTGCATGTGTAATTATAAACCATCTTTGTTTCCTCAGAAGAAATCGACTAGATAAGCAAATTGTTCTCAGTCAGCAGATGCAGCTGTCTCCTATTAAGAAATATTTTCAGTGCCGTCTGCAAAACTTGAGTGACACAGTTACAGCGAGAGAAAAACCCAATCAAACTTTGCCGTGTGAAATCTCCTCTGATGGGTATAGCAAATTGGCACTGGATTTAAAACTAGAATTCATTTGCATTCAATGATCCAAGCTGAGTGAGTGTGTGTGTTGGGACTGTGAAAGCCTTACTGTTCCAGAAATGAAGCCAATTACAGGAAAGAGAGAGGTAACAAGCTGTCTGAAATAAGCACCAAAGCTTTCCACACTGCTCATGCATCATACAGTGCAACTTGTGGTTTCAAGTGCATGTTAATGACACATTGGTGAGCTATACTGAATGCTCTTATGGCGTGGAAGAGTGCATCCTTGATGCTGATTGCCTGATTGTTGCCCTTGGCTACATGTTTTTGTACCTTTCTGGCTTTCAAGAAATAACTTTCCTCAGGGTGGGGGAAGAGGGGGCTGAGAAGAGAGACTGGTGTGGGAGGAGAGAAAGTTTTACTGAACTGTAATTCCCACTGGCCAACAGCTGAGGTTGATAAAGGTCATACATTACTTAGTATGCTTTTAAATCAACTTGTTATTTCTGTATTATTTATGTTTTTATTGACTTTGGGCTTTTATTTCTCAAAAATGCTGATTATATTACATTCAGTATTGTTAACAGTGGGTTTACTTATTCACAGTATTGACTATAATTTTTGAATTACTATGCAAGAAAATAAATTCATTTTATGCAGTGCTCTTTAGTTGCAAAACTCTACCACTGCTACCACTTAGGTTGCTAAATGGGTATAATTCTCAAAGGGTTGGTGCACCGAAAGCAAAAAACCTATTTTCTCAATTACCTCACTTAATCTATCAGACGGTTGTGGTTTTATTTGCCAAGACTTTGAGTTGTTCGTTTTTTAAAGTTGTGCCTCCAATGCAATACAATGAAAGTGGATGAAATTTATTTTGTTGTTCACGTGAGCCTGTTTTGATCTGTGAAAAACCTTCCCGGACCTGATGCGCAAAATGAATTCTCAAAGAGAGAACCCACCTGAAAGGAAATAGACCCAGTCTGAAAATATCTGAGGATCATTACAGTTGGATTTCTAGTCGATGCTTAAGAGAGGTAAATTTAAGAGATTATTAAGAGAGTCAAATTTATATACAGTCTATGGTCAATGCGACAGTTGGTTGAACACATACTCATAGTAACCTTGTCTCATTTTTGAATAAAAGACTTTCGCTGTGTTTCTCTGTGACACCAATGTGTTGTTCAATTTCGGAGGAGGTGCACGTGAGCGATGCCCTAATCTACAGGGTAATCTTGGAAATAACTCACATAGCTGCCATAACCATGATGTACCCCCTTTACGCAGACGTATAAATCCAACTTTAATCTGATCCAAAATGTTTACACCCTTCATAAAACAGATTTTCCTCCTGCAGTTATTATGACACACCCTGTAATCTGAGCTCACAGTAAATCCACTTGACACGTGTAATAGAGCAAACCCAAGCTGATGAGACTGAATATAATTTGGACATTTCTTGTTCTTGTTACTCTAGACATTCATTTCCATATTAGACACTGTAAACAGTCTTTGGCATTTTTATAGAAGGATTTTTTAACATCAAATTTTTAAATGCTTTTTGTGAGCCAACCCTTTTTATGTGTCACTGTCACCCAATGCATGCTGGAATAAGCTCCAGCCTTCCTTATGCCCCTCAACATGACATTGAAATATTCAATAGTGAGAAAACACCTCTTTATGATCTTGCTGCTTTGGAAGGCTAAACTTTTGACTTTTAACCACTTTCCCAGGAATTTAAGCTTGATAAAATCACAATGAATCTGCCTCATCTGACTTTCATGAGTCTCTCAAGTGTTTGGCTACAGCACAAGGTAAATATTGCACTGGTATTACGGCAGTTTCATAAAAAATCAAAACAAAGAAAATCAATTTTATATCTTAAAACAGCACAACCAGCCAACATTTAATACAACTGCCAAAGTTGATATAAAATCTTGAATTTGAAGGAATGAGTCAAGCCTGTATAATTTACCTCTATGCAGGAAATATGACCCATTATATATCTGACCATTCACCCATTAAATTAAACTCTAACAATGCAGTCCCTGTCTGCTCCGATGTTGGTTACTGACTTGATGAGGTCTACTCCCACAAGGGGAAATATTGAGATGAACCCTGTTCTCTTGATGAATCAAAAAGTAAAGTAGTGACACATACATTGAAACTTGACCAGCTGTGTGCCTGCAGAGCCTACATGCTGCATTTTAAATGAAGTCCAATGACAGACAAGGTCTATCACCTGTTACCAAAGTAAAGTTTTTTTCTCACCGCAGTGCTTTGGCATTCATGATAAAATACTTGAAATAAGCTTGAAAAGGGCTCTTAAATTGAACCCTTTCAAGCTTAAAATTCTCTCTGGTGTCGATGTTGCTCATCTTTAAAGCAGGTTTAGCAGTAAAGCTCTGAATCAAAAAAAAAAGCAAATCCTTTGCCTAGGCAAATAACGATATGTAAACCAGACTACAGTAAGTATATGTCATCTTGACTCATGCTCATGGGATTGGGTGTATATGCGGACTTACCAAGGGCAGGCTCAGCACAGTCTTTGTACTGCTCAGGCGTGCAGTACGGAGCATCACCTAGGGACAGTTTGAATGAAACACATTAGAGGAGGAAACTGGTCAGTGGCGGTGTTTAAACATTAACACTCTTGGAAGACTCTATAAACAAGTGTTAAAAGTGAGATGAATCAACAAACAATATGTGAGGCGCATCACCAGTTTCCTGCCAGATGCATAATCCCAGGGCTAATTTAAATGCCAACACCTAATCCAGTATTGACTTGTCGTGAGGCCTCTCGATGCTGTTTAATCTCACATAAAATACTGCAACCTTGCTGAAAACTTCTGTTGATAAATGCATGGTCAATACACCACCAAACACTGAAGTCGGACCAGCGGGGATTCTTACCGGGCATGTGCACCATCCTGCAGTTGCAGTTCTCCACAATGTAGCGCGTTTCACAGTCGATCCTACAGGCTGTTACACTGTAGGCCTCGAAAAAGCCAGACTCCAGAGCCTTCGACTCGCACTCTCCCCACGGGGGAGGCAGGTAGGTAAGCTATAGGTGTTACAAAAAGGAGGTGAGGGATTAGTGGGGCCTTGAGGAAGATATTTTCTCTCATACACATTCACACCAAGTTTTCTGCAGTGTCCACAGTGACTTCTTACGACCTTTTAATATCACATAGAAAGTAATCTAATACCTGTTTCACTGTCAAAGGAATGATGGCAGGTATAACAAGCTCCATGTAACAATAATACTGAGTGATTTAATAAATCAACTAACCTGAACAACCAAAAATGGATACATTAACCAATTAGAAAATAATCAACTTAAAATAATTAAAGTTTTTGCTAAAATTGACATATGCCCATTATTAGTTACTAGCAAGATTAAATAGTCTTCTGCGTGGACAATCTGCTGCTGCACAAGTTTACCTTGTATCGCAACAGCCTGCAACTATATTCAAAACAAGTTATACAGTTGTACACTAATGGTACTGTCTACAGCCCGCACGAAACAAAATCAAGACCTTTGTCTTGTCTTTTTCAGACCTTTTAAGGGCTCATTTTGAGCACACACACATAGAGACAAAATCCATGTACCAAGTTCAAAATGTGGACAGATCCTGACTGCAGCTTTCCAAAACATGTTCCCAAGTCCTTGACACTCAGCCAGTACAGAGAAGAGGAAGAGCCTCACAACAAACCAGGCGGTGCGGAAAACAATTCAACAGATAGCCAGACTCTGTCGGAAAAATCCCATAACACCCAGCAATGGGAGCACAAAAACTCCAAATGTTCACCTCCTGCTCCTGCAGCTCTGAAGACTGGAGCAGCAGATGAGAGACAGGGGATACCAGGCTGAGCAGCGTGGAGGCCCATCTGCTCCACAACACAGGCTGCGCGCTCTACCCGCGCTCTCAGTATCGATCACATGCCACCCTCTGGTCCCCAGATCCCTTCACCGTCATCCCAGTGCATCCCAAGTGAGGCTGCTTTGCTGCCAAAAGAGCATTTCTTTTTGGATGAAGCAAAACAGAACATCTTGCCAGGTGAAATTTGGCCACAGTTTGCTTGTTAGTACTGACAACATTTGAAGCCCTGCCCCTCCTATCAGCTCGTTGTTGTTTCTCTGCTTCGAGGGTGTTCGATGCTCAAGGTCTGTACAGTCACTTCACCAACACTTCAAACAATAAGTTCAAACACAATCCAAACAGAAATCTAGTGTGCTAAACATTTCTGCATCCAAAGACCTCTGGCCATTTTAGCTATAATGTCTCCTGTCACAATTAAGCATGCCATCCCTGATGCCAGCACAAGTGCGAGCAATGAACACTGACACCTGACGCTATTAATTTAATTAGGAATTTATGAAAGGTGCTTCTCTGCAATCCTCAACCTTTAAATTCACCTTCACAATCTCAGCTAATCTTCACCTCTGGTCTAATTAAAGTCAACTGTGGCCAATTCGAGATCTGATTATTTCTCTGTAATCAGATTGAGGTGCTCAATACCACTTTTCACTATGTTGAGACCTGCTGACCTGATTATGTCAGTCTAATAAGAGCAGAGACCTGTGCCCCACTCAGTATGTTATTAATCAGCGTTCCATTTCCCTGTTATACTGAATCAAGGTTAAGCTTTATAATTTGGTCAGCAAGGGACACTGTCAAAAAAAAGTTGGATTTGGGAACAGGGTGCATTTAATAAGGTCACGGTATTAACACTGGTTGGGTGAAATGGAGATTTTGGAGTCAAGGCTGGAGCTGAGCCTCAACATCACATCAGTGCACCCGGGCCCCACTGAGCTAAACTCAAAGACTCTGAGCTTGAATCAAGATGCAGCAACGGAATGACGGTATAATGAAGACTTTTTTTTTTAATCCTTGGGAAGAATGACTCTCTCAGCTAAGGGAACACCATGCCCCTTTAGCTTCAGTCAAAAGCCCACAGAAGGGCAATTTCAATGTCTGGAGAGCTTAAATTTAAAATTGCCTGCCTGTGTGTGAGGACTGATTCAGCCTTTACCATAGGCTGTGTACTTTGTGCCTTTAGCTCACTTGATTAAGCCGCTTTGATCTGGGCCCAATATTATTAGCCAAAATGAGTTCATTTAAACTCTTTGTCAAAGTCATTTTCACAGGCAGACTGATATGATATGGTATCCATTATAAAGATCCACTAATCACCAGGTTTTTTTTTACACACTCCACAAGGCCCCATCCCAAATCTTCGCCCTAGATACTCTACCCAGTCATCATTATCCTGATTGTTTTTGGACATATTTGAAAGTGCCCTCTGGGTTTCCACAGAGGAGGAAGAAGCTTGAACAGACAGGTGGGAGCTTCTCACAGTAGGAGGGTTTTTCCCAGACTTTTGGTACAAAGTGCAGTTCTGCATTAATTAGCTGGAGCTAAATTTGCAGCGTCTCCCACTGTGTGAGCTTGTGGAGAGGGGTAGTGTTTTCGCAGCAGGCAGGCAGATGAGGGCCTGTCTTCACCCTGCCAGTCACAGAACAGAGCTGACAGATAAGCAGAGACAGAAACCCTGGAGGCTCATTACCCAGGAGGCCTAACCATCTCTGGATAGATCTCCTCTTCTCCTTCCTGCCAAACGCTGAGGTGACTCTCTGTGTTGAAGCACCACACGGAGCTGTGATGTAGTGAGATGAGGTTTCAGCTGAATTTTGCTGAAAAAAACTTCCTAAAATTCAAATCAAACTCCTTTTTTATTCGCTATTTCAGTCGCTCTGTGTCAGTACATTTGCATGCACCATTACCTAGAAAAACCAGGGAATCTCATCTGTAAGCCATGCTTTTTATTTATTTGACCTATATTAGCAATGACAAACAAACACAACATGTGTCTTTATTTTTTACAAATAGACTTAAAACTTAAACTCCTACAGTATAATTTATGTAGTTTCAATTTTAGTCTGACTGAACTAATTCAGATTGAATTATTTCAATACGAGGGTGCATCTTTATATGTACTGATCTGTTCTTTCATCCAACGGTCCTGCTGTCATGGTTACAGTCTCCCTTTCTGAAGCATGGTCTGCAGTCTTTGTTATATGCATGCATATCCTACTTATAAAAAGCCAATTTCATGTTTGTAGGTTAGATAAGGAAGAAACTTTAGCAGGAAAGTGGGCATGTGTTTTTTGTTTATATTGAGATTTACAGACAAAAAAAGCAAATTACAGTTGGACCTGAGATCACATGCCCATTATTTTTGCTTCATGTCCCAAAACTCGGCTGTTATGGTTTTACCAGCACCAACTAAAAGCTCTAAAAAACAGACTGTGCTCTACCTTCCCAGCACCAAATGGCAGACAAACACAGTTAGTAACTAGCTGGTGGAGCATCTAGGTTCTAAAAAGTCAGGTATTATTTAGTAGAATTATATTTGCCAGGTGATCAGAAACACAACTCATTGCTCTGTATCTGCTGGACGAGTATGTGTTTGCTGACAAATTCACATAAATCAACTTAAAATGTGATAAAATGCCAGTGCTGCCCTCTAAGCTTGCTTCTGTTGCAAGTGTCAAAAAAATGAGTTACTGCAGGTTGAAGTGCATGTAAACACTGACTGACAGCCATTGGTTACCAAAGAAAAACAAATATCATTGATATTCCAGAAACAGAGGCCATTTTAAAGATGAGACGGCAATGAATTTATCTTGACAGAAATCTGTCTTCCCAGAAAAGAGCAATCCGGTCAACTCCCACTGCTCAGACAGACAATGCATTTTCAAAAGCTTGACTTAGAGGCAGGAAAACAGAAAGAGGTAAAAGAAAAACAAAGAAATATAGAGATGAAAAGTGACAAAGGGAGACAGAACTAATAACCCTTTGTAAAACTGACACGACAGAAAAGGAGTCACAATAAAAAGACATTCAGCTTGGGACTGTGGAAACACCCTCAGTGGTTTGTTCAACTTAAACCAAAATAATGAAAAAGAGAAGAAGTCGAAAAACAGCCTTGTGAAGTGGGAGCCTCTGGGGACAGAGAGAAGGCTATTTGCATCAAATATCTGTTATGACTGTATATATCTATGAGGCCTGCAGCATTTAATATTGGCCTTGTGTGATGGAACAATGCTTCAGTATGATTGAGTGGGCAGAGTTTGAGTGAAGCACCTCTCTACCAGCAAGGTCAAAGCCACTGACAGAGGGAGAAGTTATCATTTGTCAGTCAACAATCACTAAGGGACCACAGAGGCCAATTGAGGGCCCAGAGGGGGCTGAGACACACATGCAGTAACAAAGCCATCCACACACACACTCACACAAATACATGGAGAAAAATCCCACCATGCCTGTTATGGCAACTTATTTATGACAGGTTTTTTTTTCTCTGAGCGATAAGCTGAACATGCGGATTAGAAAAGAAAAACAGCACAAGGAAGAGAAATGAAAAAAAAAAAAAAAAGCTATTAACTGTGTATCGGCGGAAGTCAGGGACACTTACCCTCTGCTCCTGTGTGGCTACAAAAGTCTGGAAGCCGGGGGCCACGCCAAAGCCCAGCTCATGAACAAACGGGGGCTCCGCCTGGCTGTGGATCTGCACCCGCACACCTGCCTCAAAGGCTGTATCCTCTGGAAAGGAGACAAATAGAAAGGCCCAATAAGCTGATTTATTAGGTCAATAAACAAACAGAGATGTGCAAAAAATAAAAACATGTAAATGTCTTTGGCTTTTTGACTTGTTCTGCCTAGGGAAAGAAGAAGGAAAAAACTCAACACAGAAAAATTTTACATTCAACATTTTACACTCAACAGATGCGTTTTTAACTCAACAGAGTTAAAAACTGAGTTTCTTGCTTGAAACAACCATTTAGAAATCAATTTCAGGCTTTTGGCTCAAAGCCTCAGGCTTTTAAGACCGTCTTTGTCATAAGAGACATTCTGTCCCCCATTTGTCTTGACATTAAACACAGGTAGAGATGACCTTTTTCCTGTCGGTCATAGCACTTGTATGCACACACATGCACAGGCAAGGACATAAAGAGCCGTAATATTTATGGGAGGAGAGAGAGCTGTCTTTGTAGAAATCGATAGGAGTTCTCTCTCCATGTCTTCACATTCAGTGGTGTGCTCCGGGACATTCAGTCAAGGCTTTCCACTGTCAGTCGACTACCCCAACACCCTGGGGCACTCTGCAGCCAAGACATCAGAGCCTTTCAGCATGGCCAGCCTTGCAAATGAACACGAACACGAACACGAACACGAACACACACACACACACACACACACACACACACACACACACACACACACACACACACACACACAGTATCCCACTACTATGATACGTTCATCAGTCAAACATCTGCAGTGGCTGATACGGCGACAGCTTGGCTGCATTCACATTAAAGAATAGATGCAGGAATCAAACATGCTTTATTTAGCTGTGTGTGGTTGCTGTGGCTTTGAAAGAACATCACTGTGAAAAAGTACAGTAAGTGTGTGTGTGTGTGTTTGTAAAAGGCAAAAATAGAAAAAAAGGACATTGGCTGCTTGAGGGAGATAATCAGAGTCCATGTCTGTGAGTGTGTCAGAAATAGGAAGTGTATATGCATAAATTTGTATCGTGTTTTTGAGGATGTGTGTGTCAGAGAGAGAGAAACTATGTTTGTGAATAATAATGACACATCGCTGACTCTGTGTTCATATGTGTGTGTGGGGAAGTTAATCATTTTTTGTCCTATGCTGTGCAGTGGCCGTTCTGTCCTGTAATATATAGTATCATGTCCTGTGTAATGAAGGTCTTGTACTGGCATGTGGCTGACAGGTTTTATGTCCTTTATGTCTCATCTTACACTGTCCATCTCTCTAACTTACCATTTGTAGTGTGTCCATTGTACCATTAAGAAGCTATACCTTTTGTGTATATAGGAAATACATATTTTGACTGGATTCACATCATTTACACACAAAAAGGAAACTGCATCACAAAATTTTCCCAAGGTATTATATAGTGTATGGCTAAATATTTCACTGTGTAACACCTTCGTCCAAACTGTGGACATTAACCTGTAGCTATAACAGCTTCCTCTCTTTCCATCTTCTGGATCCTGACTGCAGGGATTTGTTCAGCCACAAGAACATTAGTGAGGTGGCCCAGTGCTGTTGGGTGATAAGGCCTGGCTCACAGTCAGTGTTTATCCCAAAGGTGTGGGATGTGGTTGAGGTAAGGACAGGGTTGTCCACATACTTTTGGCCACAAAGACAGGTTACATCCAATCAAAAAGGCCAGATAAGATCATGTTAGGCTAAAGTTAAGCACTTCCCCCTCAACAAGATTTTAGGCTAAATTCAGATCATAAACCTGCCAATTTGGCTGTACTTTAGTGAAGCAGACTAAAGTGGCCTAAACAGATACAATATAAACAAAATCAGGTTAAATCACACTATGATTAAAAAAGTCATTTCTTTATGGATTAGGCTTTGTGCTGCTAAAACAGGAAAGGGCCTTCCCCAAACTGTTGCCACATATCTGCAAGCACATTATATTCCAAAGTATCTTTTTATGCAGCAGCATGAAGATTTTCATTAATTTCAATTTATTGCGTTCATCACATACATACAAATGCACATTCCTGGTGGATTACTTTGTAACACGAATGCCACATTTGTACTACTAAAGAAAATATAGTTGCCACCACTGACAACTTTCCATCATTGTATTGAGTATTTACAAACTGCCGTGCAGAGTTTAGGTGTCTGAGAAGCCTTTAAACACATTAATCTGTAACTCAAACTGAACTTCCAGGATTGTATTTTATTGTCTCACTTGTGCCTTAAGCAACATGCCCCCCAACAACGCTGCCCCTAGTGTTGTTTTAACACAGGGTTGTGTTTGGTCTAAATGCCCACAAAGGGTCTAGACTAAACCACGTAAAAGTGCCCTAGACCAAAAGTACACAAAAATACATGTAGAGGTGCATCCCTCATTTGTCATTTGACGACAATTCCACTGCCATTTGATCATAAGTGGATATAAAATGTGAAATCACAGCTATATGTGTTTATTGTAGTTGTTGGATAAATGCTCCATTAGCAGCCATAGCACAGCTAGATCTTACATAATTAGCCACTGTTATCCAAAAACTATTAAAAACACATTAAAAAAGCAATACCGTTGTGCTGGGTGACATATTCCTTCATTACAATGAACATTAAACAGCATAAACAAGGAACTGCATCCCTGAGCCTGCACAGCACAGCCTGTACATTGTGGAAATAGAGACAGTAACTACACTGGCTGTTCATTGTGATAAAGAAATGTCGCCCAATGCGTCTGTGCGGCTATTTAGTCTGTCTTTAATGGTATTTGTAGGAAAAATGAGTTCTATAACATGGAGGTAAGAGTTATGAGGCTGCGGCTACATGTGCGATACTTATCAGTGGCAGAAATTCACATTGTTGTTTTGGAATGTGTTGGTAATAACAAAAAGACAAAATAACAACAGCTTTAGCATTTAACTTAAAATGTTTGTGTATTTAGGTGAAAGTTCACAATATACAGTTTTCTGTAATTACATTCTTGGTAAACATAGCTTTGCTGCTCTTGGTAACTATTTAACAGCACTAATATGTTTACTGCTTCAACTAACCCTTCTGTGTTGCACATAAATATGTATCTATTTGCTCAGCTGTTGTGTGTTTGTGCATTTATCAACCAAATCACTTGCTGTAACACAAACATCCACTTGCTAAATTATTGGCTGAATATATGTTGGACTTGATGTCAGATGCTTGAAGTGAATATTGATTAGTATTAGAACATCTGAAAAGAGACAGAACATGACTTCAAGCAGAAACATGTCTTTTTTCCAGCCAACATCCGCTGCATTTAAAAGGTTTTTTTTATTAATAATGGCGACATTCAAAAATGGCACAATAATGTGTGAAAATGTATTTTGCAATAAATATGCTTTGAAAATACTATGAACTGTTATTTATACTTAGAACAACACCACATGTGACAGGAAGAAGAACAAGCAACTACAGACAAAACACAACTGGTGTACAGCACAAGATGAAGCAGACAAGAACTCATAGGGGACAAAAGTCAGTACTGGAAGTCTTCACAGGTTCTTCACAAGACTTGATCTGGGTCTTGAACTGGGATGGGTCAAAATTCAGTCTAATCCGACAGGGTAAGATCTAATTCTGTTGTAGTGGGTTTTACAAGAAGTTTCAAGGCGAAACAAACTAGTTTGTACGATGTGTCATTTTACATCAGCGGAGAGCAAAAGTGGTTGTAGGTGTTAGCTGCCACATGGTTACACTCAAAGACGCCTTTCCTGGGAGGCATTCATAGTGTTGCACTCAGTTGACGAAACATGAACGGACAGAGGTAGGTCTGTACATACGAAGAGCATTTGAGAGAGAAGTTTGCTTGTTTGTTACTGTTTACTTTCTCATCTTCGTACACCTGGACATCTGAGGCGGGCGTCAATGTCGGATTGTTGCTTTTAGAAAGTAACACAAAATGTCAGACAAGGCACCCCGAGGTATTTTGGTCAGAGAGGTGTTGGGGGAAGGGGGTTTCAAATGCTGTTACTGCTGCTTGTTATTTTTCATTGTATCGTGCTGCTGCCAGTGTTAATTTTGTCTCTCTGTTTGGGCCTACTCAGATCGACCATATTTTGGAGTGGCTCTAATAATTCTTGGGTTTATTTTACACATCCTCTGACTATAAATGTATTTTGGATTGTGTCTCTGTTTTTCAAACTTAATGTATGCATGTCAGTAGTTTTTTTTTTTATGTAAATTTGGGTTGGGAAACGATATTCAGTTTCTTATCACATCAGACAAAGAAAAGCAGCAAATCCTCAGTTGACAAGCTGAAACCAACTGATCAATAATCTACAAATTGTTTCAGCTACATTTTCCCGCATTACACTGGCTTGTTATACTCGAGCCAGATGACCAAATGGATGTTTATACACAGGGGACACATGAGACAATAATCTCTTACTGAGAGTGAAAATGAGATGTGTGTGTGTGTGTGTGTGTGTGTGTTTGCACACTATATCTGTCTGAACAAACAATGAGAATGAGTGTATGTGTGTGTGAGAGAGTTAGAGATCAGATCAAAAGGGGCTCGCTGTGCTTGTTTGCGCTCCAGTCAGTTCAACTTTCCTTATCAAAAAATGATTAAGAAGATTTTGGATAACCATGTTTGTCATATCTGACCAGAGCTGGAGCAGAATCAAAGATAGCTCCATAGATTTGTAGTTACTATGTATTTCATCACCACTATCACACTCATTTAACTTGGAATGACTCAACAATATAAGAGAGGCGGACTAAATTAGGATGCTATCAGCACCCACAATCACAACTTAGATCTCGCTGCTTTGTATAACAGTGAATGAATTCAGGTGGTGTTCTGCTTTCACCTCCATTCTCCTTCAGCATTTCAAGTGATTGCACATTTTGTTCTGGAAAAACATGATAGGGAGAGACAATTGACTGGGGTAAATGAGAAAATGTAGATGCCTTTATATTTAAAATGAAATTGTAAAATAGTCACGTATTATCAGACATTTCTTCGTACTTGTTGGGGAGATAGTGTGAGGTAATGTGCATTCTTGTTTAGGCACCTCTGTGGAGCACATGCACTTCCTCTCCACCTGTCTGCCAACTACATGTCTGTCAATAAAACCACGTCTCCATCTCACATTTGTCCACTTGTTATCACAGTCAGGACGGGGGTGTCAGGCTTCATGAGGGGTCTATATTATCTTTTTAATGTGAGAGTGTAGGGGCAGAACATGTTTAGCAAGCTGAAGGTAAATTTGTTACTACTTTGTTGCTACTTGTTTAAGGTTAGGCTGATGTTAGCATTTAGCTCAAAGAAGCACTGCACCTAAGTACAGCCTCTCATAGCTGCTAACATGTCTGTAAACTCTTAATGTGGATTTCTGTAACTGATCTTTTCACTATAGTATTAACATCCTTTCTTCTGTGCACTTTATTTGTGCACATTTTAGCCAGCTTTCTGCTGTGTTTAACTATTGCTTTATAAAACTACTTATAATATTTTTCACAGAAAACCTTGAGTGTAAGGACTAAACATGCCCACACTTGAGTTTTACGGTTCATTTTTGACCTTATAAAATCTCACAACAAGGTCTCTTTAGTGGCTGGTCTGGAGTTTTTGATCAATATCAGATGATGTTCATCAGCCCATAAATTTCCCAGTCGTCATGGAAACGTAAATGTTATCATTTCCATGTGTTCTCAGCACTTTAAGGACTTCTCGTCAATACTTATGCTGTCCTGTTTAGTCATTCCCTGATTACTCTGCTTCTCTACACTTCTGCATTGTCCTATTTTAATGTAGCAATTCAGACATTATTCTTCAAACTTACATTAGGCAGAGTTTTTAATCTAAAAGTATACACCAATCTCAGCCTAATTTACAAACTGAGGCAAACTGCAACACAGAAACTGTCCCATCATGCTGAGCTAAAATTTACTTTGTGCAGCCATAGAGAAAAATCACAATTTACAACAAGAATGACAATGAAAGACAATGTCCTCTAAACTGCACTGCAGTCACTCTGATACTGCAGCTGAATCTCCAGCGAAAATGTAACCAACACCAGCAATAATTAAAGAAACATAACGTCTGGATACTGACATACTTGGAAACTACACAGTAAGCAATTACTGCTCTCATTTGTCCTCACCAATGTAAGAACTTTCTGGTGCGACAACTTTAAGTTTTCAAGAAGTGAATGCAAAAGTTTGCCACCTATATACATAGACATGAACATCACACTGACCTACCATTGCAAAGAGAAATGACGTGAAAGTAGAAAAGATAAAAGGATCAAGGACTTTTTCCTCTTCCACTTTGCACTCGGTTTAACCTGTTGCTGAACAAACATCGTTCTGCTCCTTCCGGGCGCTTCTCAGAGTGCTCTTCACCATCGCTCTGATTTAATAACTGCAGACTCAAAGAGTGCAGAGACATGCCGAAATTTTAGCACACACTCAAATGCTTATTGTGCTCCACTTGCTTGTTTCCCACATAAAATGAGAGCTAAAATGAGAGATGAGAGATGCTACATTGATGGAAAACAGAAGGATGCAGACAGCACAGACTGGTGACGAGTCCCACTACTGTTTACCTAAACTGCTTTGACTGCAAATGAAATAAAGCACGACAGCTTTGTTTGAAAGAAAAAAAATACATACAGGTGATGTGAGGATATCAACTGAAAAACTAGAATTACTACCTTGTGGTTGTTTGTCTCTACCAACCAGCCAAGTAGCAGGAAATATGGTCATTATCTCCCTTTGCTGAGTTACAGCATTGAATAATGGCAGGTGTTTTTGCTGAACATTATGATGTCACAGTTGACCTTTGATTATTTGCATATAAAATGATATCACTTCATCATTTTATTCTATTAGACATTTGTGTGAAATTGTGTCATAATAAGTACATGAATTCATGAGTTATGGCCGGAAATGAGATTTGTCAGGTCACAGTGACCTTGACCTTTGACCTTTAACCACCAAATTCTGATCAGTTAATCCAATTGACTCCAACTGAACATTTGCACCAAATTTGAAAAAAATCCCTCGAGGCATTACTGAGATTAAGCAGTAGTAGTTTGCCAGAATGGGACTAACGTACGGACAGGCGGACAACCTGAAAACATAACGCCTACGGCCCTGACTGTCACAGATGCAGAGGTATAATAATTCAGATGAAAATTTAGTGCAAAGTAAAACAGCAATAAACAAGAGAGAAACAACCAAATCTAAGTTAAGTGAGAAATAGACACTTAAAAAAAACTTGATGTAAAATGCTTTTCTCACATTCTCAGAAAGGAGATAAAAAATAGTTCAATAACTCCATAACTCTTTGCATCTCTCCCATTCAGACACAGTGGATGAGCAGAATGTAATTGGTTGCTTACTCTGAAATGTCAGGTTTAGAGTACTGATTCGATCTAAAACAAAACTCTCTGATGTGTATGATTAAAAAAATAAAAAAGATGTTAGTCTCTGATAGAAGAAGAAATGGGACTTGAATGTCATCGCAGTTTCATAGGCTGGGACGTGTTTGAAGGGTTTTTCACCACTGCAAACATTTTGTAGCTCTGCTGCTGAAGGGAAACATGTGGTGGGTGCTGAGTGACTAAACAGACTACTTTGATCCAAGCTGCCTGACGAATCATATATTGCAAAAGGCCTGTCCAACTCTCAAACTTCAGATGACTTTTCAAAAAAAGGTCAATGTGTAGCAGGAGTTGAACTAATTATTCGAAATTGAAGATGTGAAAGTCTGTGTGCCAAGTTCACAGCTGGTAGGAAGAATTCTTAGCTTACATAATAAAAACTGTTTCTCCACCTCCATGTGCTGGCGGCTATTTTTATTTAATTTTAAATTACTATTCTGAGCTTCACTGAATTTAGCAAACACAAAAGCATGAGGATTGTGTCTGCGATTGAAGCTCAGTGAGGCAACATGTCTTTACAAAGATGCAGCAGGCATCTGTGGAACCAAAGCTTACAATTTCCAGCCCTCCTCCATCTTAGTTGCATTCATACAGGAACTGAAAGAAAAAACACTTGTTGGCAAACGATGGTTTGATTCAAAGTCCCCATCACTTAGGTTGATTTCCTGGGGGCCCTCCATGAAAATATCAATTGGTATCCAAGTGTGCTTGATAAAATATCATCAGGTCAGCGAGCATATAGACAGAAATAACAGACAGACACATCCAATCCACTTATTATTTCCATCCGTGAGCAGTTTGGTCAGCAACACAGTGAGGAGGAGGCTGGGTATCCAGGCAACAGGCCATCTGTTTTCTCCCACCACTCAAACTTATATCCATCTTGTCCATTTTTCATACCATGAAACGTGTTGTTTTTTAAATTTTTGTCCATCATGATAAGTGAGGAGGAGTGTCATGGCTGCCCTGCAGCTCCCTGGGCAGAGCAGTGTGCTAATAGAACCCCAGAGACAGACCTGATGGCCTCTGGATGATGGACAATAAGAGAAGCCACAGATGGATAGAGAAAATGTAATTGGTGGAGGGAGATGGGGGAAGAGAGTGTGCAGAGCGTGCCCCTCATGCCTGCACAGTGAAAGAGACCTGGCTCAGTTAAGGAGACAGTGTGCTCCCCACTGAGGCTGACTCAGCTCATCTGGGCTAATTAAACCACACAGGGATAAACAAGGGCACTGGAAACTGGAGCCTGCTGGGAGAGCCTGCTCCACATGCTGTCAGGGTGGTGGCTGGAGAACAGCCTGTTCAAACAGAAATGAAACCAAGAGGTGTTCAGGACAGAGGGCTGTGGGACCTGCTGTCCACAGAAGAACACACGTGGGAGTGATAGGACGCGGGCTTTTTGATGATGGATCTTCTTTAAATTTGAGCCCAGAGTAAATAATGTCCATCTGCTGGGCAGCTCATAGCTTGGCTAGATGCTATGGGAACTCCCCTGTCTGCCTTCCACTCGGTTCAGACGTGACTCGGCCATTCAATGAGCTTCACTGTGGAACCACTCAGGCAGCCGCCTTCCCTAAAATACTCAATCGGAACCACTAACAAGATCTCTAATACACATCAATATGGGGGATATTTTAGAGTTACGCTACTCTATAACAAAGATCATCAAAGAGGCTTCAGTGCTCGACCTGAAAGGGTTTTGAATATGCATTATGGTCACTGAAACGTCTGTGTTCTCTAAGAATCTAAGAATCTCCAAAAATCACAGCCACTCAGAACTGGTTGTGCAGATATTGCCAATTTTCATATCATATTCATCATATTCAGAGTGAATACAACAGTAGAATATACATGAAGTCCACAGTCATTGTAATAAGAAGTGCCTGGAGTGGACTGTAAAAGGTCCCAGTGCTCTAAAAATAAGCATTTTGTTGTGGGCAAATACTTGAGTATTAGACCAAGTATACACTGTGATACTTTACAAAAGATACTACTGGTGGGAGCAGTCATGAAAACACAACACTGCTTTGTAATAGCAGCTGTTACACAGTATTAACAATAGTGTTTCACTGATGATCATCTCACATATCGTGAAGCACTACACTCAATTTTCTACAGCTTTATTTATTCAAAATTTAATACGTTTTTCTGGGTGTGAAACTGTCCCCAAAGTGATATCATCAGGGGGGCACTCAATCATTTTTGTGTTAATTATGGCAAAATTAAATAATCTGAATGAAAAATACTCATGGCTCAAAGGCTCAGTGTGGGACACAACTAGGGAAATAAAGTTTTAAATACTTTATTTGATTTTCATCGTCTCAGACTCACTTTGCACTAGATATTTCTTCCCTTTTTCTTAGGATCTATATTTCCTCCACATGCTAATGCACTTAAAATAGGAGGAGGGCAAAAAGAAAGAAGAAGGCGGAAGTGTTTGAAACCACTGTGGTAAATAAGGTTTTGCAGCCGGTGCAATAGTATCTTTCATGTGATATTACATAATAACATAGTATTTGTAGGAATGAGAAAAGGAGGCTCATTGGATTTAAACATTATGCAGCTCTGTATGGATCTACTTGGCGTACTGTATACAATCCACCACCATCAAGTAGTCAAAAACAGTCCCTCTGTGTAGCACAATATTACTGGTACAGGGATCATAAACTGTAGAGAAAGAACACATGTAGTGAAGACTATATTACACTACTACTAGTGAATGGCTTCATAGGAATAAAAAAATGTTTTAATCACGTTTGATCTGTTTAAAGTCAGTCACACAGGTGAGCATGTTGTCAGGCTTACCTGTGTCCCCCCACACTGGCAGGTACTCGTCCTGCTGGATGTCCAGCATTATCTCCAGGCCATTTCCTGTCCCTCCCTTCATGGTGGTGCGGAGCGTCTTCCCCTCCTCTGCAGCGTTGAACACATAGCACTTGCCATACCTGGTGAACACCTGAGAAGAAAGGACAAAATTGTAAAGGTAACATTGCACTAGATACACTTGAAAGCTGCACAATGATCGGACTATAGTTTCATGTTTCCATGTCTTAACCCTTTCTAAATTATATATCAGTGTTCGTCTCTTTTGTATTTTGCTTTTGAACCGAAGCAGTTTTCACTTTATTTTCCCCCATGTGTGATGGTTTTCAAAATGCAGCATAACATATTCATGATGCGTCAGATTCTAGTCTAGTCTAATCTAGTTTACCTGGTTTTTATTGAAACCATGATACAATGACCTGAATTATTTCTGATACTCTAAACTTGATAATTGATAGGAAGGTGCGAGGCCTTTTCCCATCATTTCTAAGCAGATTCCTGGATATTTGTGCTCAGCGGACAGAGAACACAGATATCACTAGAAAAAGTCTGTTGCACTGATTGCTGTAGAATGGGGGTTATGTCTGAGTGCCCAGGTTTGACTGAGTGTTGGCTCTGAAAATAACTTTTGACCCAAATTACTTCAATTGGGTTGAAAGGGTTAAAGTCATTTTCATGTGATCACACTGGCAGTGATGGGAGTTTTTTTTCTTTTATTTCACAAGGCGCACACACACACACACACACACACACACACATACACGGAGAGAGACCCTGATGGGCTGCAGGTTTTTCTGTGAAGTGTGTCTTAAGTCTGGTGATAAATGCAGGCTGCCAGGGAGCCACTCTCTTTCATTCACACATTATCTTACTTTCTTTCTGCAGGAGCCTTCAGCTTCTTAATTGTGCACAGCTTTTATTTGGTAAAGCCAAGCAAGAGTAAAGCCCACAGAAAAGACCAAGTCAAAAAACAGGCAATTTCCCATTTAATCTCTTAAAAGCAGAGAGCACCTTGCCATTACTCTCCCACACTTTAAAAAGGTTATAAGCAAAAACTGCAAACATTCTCTATTCCCTCCGTGCTGTGTTTGTGTTAACAATATATGACACACTCCTATTAGAGGTACTGCATCTTCTTCCACTAATGTCTCTGTCCCACCATCATCTCTCCAAGACTCACCAAATGGCTTTGAGGCATTTACAAACAAAAGTTGACTTAAAATTGCAGAGTGCAGTTTATTTGAGATGTACAGACAGGTGACAAAGGAAAAACCAACACAAAGTATCTCAGGAAGATGTTAAGCTACCACGTGCCTCCAGAACAGCTTCATTGTTCCACATTGATTCTCCAAGTCTACTGGAGGGATGAACACAAATCTTCCAAAAGACGTTCCCTCATTTGGTGATTTGATGATGGTGGTGGAGAGTGCTTTCCAACACGTCAGTCCAAAATCTCCCATTGATGTTCAATTGGGTTGAGATCTGGTGACTGTGAAGGCCTTAGCATATGATTTACATCATTTTCAGACTCATCAAACCATTCAGTTAGCACTGGTGCCCTATGGATGGGGGGATTTGTCATAATAAAGGAGACCACGTCCATCAGGTGATCACTCAGAACAACTCTGTATTGATTTGCAGTGGCCCCTCCCTCTAAGGGGACAAGTGGACCCAAACCATGCCAGCAAAATGCCCCTCACAGCATAACAGAGTCACCGGATCCCCTCACTGTAGGCCATATCACTTTTTCCACATCTCTGTAGACCAGTCTCTGCGGTTTATGTACCACTGCACTCTCCAACACTTTCACATTCATCATGAGTGGTATATGCACTGAGATCGTACTATCATATCCCTCTCTGTTGACGGACTGTTCTTGACAGTCTGATTACATCCTGTGTTGACATTCTCAGTCATCTGAGGAAGATATCTCACTCGTGCACGAACATCACGGTCATCCAGTGTGCGCTGCTGAACACAATTTTTGAACCTTTTTTCTGGTGTCTTTCCCATAGATTTAAATACAGATGCTGAAATGTGTTGAAACACCAGCCAGCTGAGCAGCCTTTGTGACTGAAGCTCCTGCCATCCAACAATGAGCCCTCTTTCAAAGTCACTTAGATCTTTTCCTTGGCTGGGTCTGCTCAGCATTTTCATACCTGTTACAGAGCATGATCATGTGGAAGCATCTCCACTCGTTACGTTTCTCCACTTATTTATTCAGGTTTTTCCATTAATTTATCACCAGTGTGTGTAGATGAGACTGTCGTTGTGACTACCATCCACTTTAATGATGTAATGACTGACTGATAGGAAGTGACTGATGGAAACAGTTTAATAAACCAAGAGCAGCAATACTCTCTGGACCCCTATCAGCAACATCAATATGATGTTCTAATATCATTTATAGCTTTCAATCTATGACATATTGTGACTGTATGATCGCTGCGTCACACTGTTGACTGTTAGCGGAAATATACACTAACATTGTGATGCGGTGCTGTAATCTAATCACTTACTCCTGGTAATAATATGATTTACTGTACACCCAGTTGCCAATTCGTTAGATACACCTAGCCAAAATGAAACCAAACTAAAACAACAGTCTCGCAATAAATCTTACCCTCATGAAGCTCATAATGTTGATTAAATCTTATAATAATTTCGGAGGCTGTAATTAGTGGTGTTATTGGGTTGTCTTGCATTGTACTAAGAAGTGTTTGCAATATTTTGTCCTCGATGTTTATACTAAATATTACAGCTCTTATTATAACCCAATACAGTACAACAGCACTACAAAATGTAGCCTCTTAAATAAACATACCGTTTAATTAAACAAACAGTCTCAATAAAAAATGATCATCATAACCTTAATGAAGGTCAGATTTATTGTAGGACTGCTGTATTAGATTGCATTAGTGTTAGCTAGGTGTATCTAGTAAACTGCCAACTGAGTGTAAATCCTTATATTATTCATGAATGAGGACAAATGCATTTAATGCAAATGTAATTTGATGTAGAATGCTTTGCAATCACAATGTGAATAGATAGATCACATCTGGAAGCGGTCAGCTCACTTGGTAACTGGATCTCCGTCAGGTGAAAATTACATCAGGACAGTTAGAATACTTTCTTAAGAAACAAACGTGCCAACAAGGTGACAGGTTCACCTCTGCCTTTTCCTGCTATCTCAAGCTGCCAGTGGAAAAGCTGCAGATGACCGCATCCTCTACAAAGGAAGAATAAGAAGAGCCCATACAGCAGCTTTGCTTTGGAGGACTCTTGAGGAACAGCTATGAGCTCAGCTACGACTAGCACTCACAAGCGTCTCCAAGCTTCTTACATTGAGTAACATTTACCAAGTTAGCAAAGATACCTGTAGGTAGCCTTTTGCCATCTACGTCAGTGTTTGTTAACCATCAGCCCAGCTTAATCAATATGCACATAGAGGTTTGATCACAATGTGGGCAGAATCAACATAATGATAATGCAGAGCAAAGGCATGTGATCATATGTGATTGTCCAGATAACAACCAGATGCAGCCAGCGCTTCAATGTAATTACTACTTTCTGAATTATAAACGACATTCGTGTCAACAAGTCATAATTATGACTTGGGTTTGTCCCACTAAACAATACAACAGTGCACGGAAAAACAAACAATGGATGTCTCATGTCTGTTATTTGAGGTTTTTAAATGCAAATTCAATAGATATGGTGCAATGTACAGCTCAACAAAACCAACTTTACAACCATACAACATTCCTGAGTTGACCGATGATGAGAACGCTCTCAACTCAAAAAAATGTGGATACTTGTCTTCTTCGGTGTTATCAGCATCAGGCTTCTGGGGCTTTAGGCGGGAATGTTTTCTGACTAGCTCCTAATCTTTCTGACAGAGGATAAAATCTACAGCTAATCATCACAAAATATAAGTAATTCCTGATCACCTCCAACCCCTGCTGCTGCCATTGTGTGGATCTAGAGAAAGTGAGGTGCGGTATTGGGTAATGTCCTCTTGTATACAAACTCAGTCAGTCCTCTGCAGCCTTCTTTTGGCATGGAGCGCGCACGCTCCACTGGCACAGCATGCAATCAATGTTGCTTCTGCTCAGCTGTCAGGCTCACACAGCAGCGGTAACAACAAAAGGTAACGTACAAACAAATGTCCCACTAGTGACAGTGCCCCTCAATTTGAGAACCACTGGTTTATTGAGTAATGTTAGAGAAGCAAACCCTGACTGCTGTGGTCTCTGCTGCTGGTCCTGCAACATCTAGAGCCATCCTGAATGTTAGCAATAACACCTGTGTCCTTCCCACTATGACAGGTTGAATTGTCTGCTGTGGAAATGTCTGCTGTGGAAAAGGCCTATGGAATGAAAACATGGTATCCATTGCATGGACTTTCTGTAACAGTCCCACAATATGATCTATCATTACTTAAACATGCACAAATGTTTTGTAGATTTACAGATGTGCAACATTATGCCTGTCTGTGATTATGCAAATTAAAGATACGTGTCTGAAATCACAATTTACTGTTCATTTAAACTATTGTCTGACACATCTTGTGTTTATAAGCTTGTAAGCTTTATATAAGAAAAGAAAGATCTTTGACCACTGTCTGTTTTTACAGCATGTTCATTCCTGTAAATGAAACCTCAAAGGTTTTTCACTCATGGATTGTAACAACTGTAATAGCACTGGCATCAGTAAATATGAATGTGAAAGAAGACATGAAATCCAAAGGTTGTGATGTTGAAGTGTGTTTGTGTGTCTTCACCAACTACACGCTGTAACTGCATTGTTCTCATAAATTCAGATATAGTGGAAAAACTGTGTTTGGCTCTAGGTTCAAGCAGCTACTTCCTCTCACATCCAGACAATAGGAACAAAGCAGCAGACAGTATTCTGCTCCTCGTCTCGGGGGTGTGCCACATAGCTGTCATAATTCACCCGCAGTCTGAAGGGCCTGACTGTTATATAACTTATTCTAAATATTAAAAGTCTTTGTGTCTCAGTTTTATCGTTTGTTTACCATGATGAACTCCACAAATTGAAGTTGAAACTCAAGAGTTAAACTCTTGATTTAAATGTCACGAGGATGAATAGTGGGCCAATAAATGCAGTACTTACAGCGTAAGATAATAAACCAAATAATAGTTGTGAAATTCACCAGAGTACTGTATGGATGATTTTAAAATGGAAATACTGCAGCTGGACTTTTCATCTGCTGATTTTGCAAACAGCATTTGATCAAAAGCTTACATGCTATTTACAGACTTATATGCCAAAGCCAAACAGCCACCATACAAGCACTGATTGCTCACGTTAAACCTAAGAGATACAAGGTCTTCAAGGTCACACATATCCATTTGTTACACAGGAGTACTCAAGGCTCATCAGAAGAAAAAAAAAAAGGTGCACGCTCCATGTGCACTGACCTCAGCCCCAGATGGTTTGGGCTTTGCCCCAGACCTTGTCGACTCCTAGAGACACCCCCTGCTTGTCATCTCTCTCCTCATCCCACATGACCTTAACACAGCAGTAGGCTTGTTGAACACAGCTGTTTGTCTCATATGTGAACTGGGTGAGAAATGTTGATTGTGATCATTATAATTATCACTTAAGAAAGATCTTGAGGCACTCCACTCGGCACACAGCAGGATCTGTGCCTCTTACACAAGAAAATACTATCTTATTTTTTGCCTGCACTGCATTGTGGTCTATCAAGGCTAGTTTTAGTGGAGATTATTATTAATCTCTGCCTCTTTTGAACTAAATGTTCTCCCTTGACTGTTTGGGACTCTGAGAAAAGAAAAGAAACATTTTGTCTTCAATTTTGTGGGGAAGGAATCAGACGATGTTTTTTATTGTTGAAAAAGCCAACAAAATGGAAAGGAGCGCAGACTACCAGTAGCTGGTTTTTCTGCTGGAGTGTTTTAAGATGGATTTTTCATTTCATGCTCCTCCTCCTTTATTGACACTGGCCTTCTCATGGATGGTTTACCAACATGATTGATCGACGAGCTAACGCAACACTGCCACAGAGGTGGTGCAAATCGGAAGAATATGAAGTACCACATTACAGGTTCATTCACCTTTGCAAAACAGAGGTGCTCCCGACAGATATGTATCTGCACAAAATAAATGACACACTAGGAGTTGCTGGAGCATAGTGAAGCGAACAGCAGATAAATATTCATGGCACCATCACTCCTCCTTTTTACAGCTATGTGGTGTTCTTTTGTGAATTATTCTGCACTCACACAGACTTCTTAGCACAGAGAGGAGAAACAATACAGAGGTCCCATAAAGTCGTGGTCCAATATACAACACTCATTTCTTAAGATCCAGCAATTGAACTTTTCTTGAATGGAAGCATTTTCAAATGATGCCTCAGATGAACTTCATTTACGCAGCTGTTCAAACCCGCCAGAGATCGAGGTATCCCATTTAACTCTCTTTGGTTAATTGGTCAGAGACTGTAGCATAAGGTGTAGCAGTCATTTGCTGAATATGTTTGTGTGTGTGACGAGAGCACAGATTGAACCTAATATTCTGCCAATGATTGCTGTTTTTTTCTTTCTTTTATTAGCAATTGGCTCCCAACTCTCCACTGTCAGTAGCTCTCTTGCCCCTGGCTTTCTTATATAGGGAAGAATTGCTTTCAGGGGGACAGTGCCCCCCTCTCTTTCACTCCTTTTGTCAAGACTGATGATGTTTGACAGACAGGACTAGGCCGGGTCAACATCCCATTAGACCTCAGCCAGAAAGGCTCCTCTTCAGCCACAGGATGACAAAGACATTAACAAAACCTTGACAGAGGGGCTCTGTTATTTTGCAAATCCTTGCTGCTGACCCTGTCTCTGTCTCCTCCTCTTTCTCACTTCCCTGCTCATCTGCAGCCTCAGGTAGAGCTGTCAGATGGGAAAAGGTAATGAGTTCTCAAGCCTGTCTAGAAATGTAGAGTAGTGCTAGAAACGCTGCCCTATCTGAAAAATGTGTATTGGAGAAAAGATTTATCAGCTCTCATTCAAGAAGTATAGTAATATAATCTATAATCTCCTCTTCTTTTGTTAGAGCTGCACTACTAAATATTTTTATGTGAACAAAAGCTCAGACCACTACACACAGTGCAAGTATTGCTTGTAGTTGCATACCCACAAAGAATTATCACCCAACTCTGCAGTAGCAGAGCTGTTTTCAGGAAAAAGAACTCTACAAGCCAACTGTACGCTACCTGCTCAGCACCAAACTGAAGCCAGACAAAGTTAGCAACTAGCTGGTGAACACAGTGGAGCTGGTGTTGCTGGATGTGTAGATGTGCAATTGCTTGCTTAAATGTTAGCATGAATTTTTGGGAATGTATAAATTTATGCTAAAACAAAAATTTAAATTCAAAACAAAACAAAACAAAAATAGTTTAACTTTTCCTGCCTTGTGGCAAAAAAATAAAAAGTTTAAATCCATGTTAGGGCTACTATGTGCTGCTCCTGTCTGTTCTTGTTGTTGCATTTTTAATTGAGTCAGGGTATTGTATAACATGTCAGAGAAGTCAAACTCTCTTGCTGCCAACATCACATTAGCTTCCTCCATCCAAGCCAGAGGCCAGAGAGCCGACCTGCAAACAAGAGCACGTGCAGCCCAGCTGCCAATTAAAATGCCTTTTGACCAACAAAACATGTCTTGTTACTATTCTCGACTGCGAGTGTGAATGTCTGGAAACACAGAGCTGCAAACAAGGCACAACCTTGCCTGTTCCCTGTGTAATGCCTCCCACAGAGTGGGAGTCAAAGATGACATAGCCATTAGCGTGTATTCCTGTCATGATCAAAGGTCAGTTGTTAATGCCAACCGCCCACAATTCAGATCCTTAAGCATGTTCCAGGGTAATGCAATTGAAAATATACAGTATGTTCAAATGAGCTGGGAAAAACTGTGCCCTATCAAGCAATAGTTTTAATCAATGTTCCTCTAGATATCTGACCTTGACTAACGAAAGCTCTTCATTTGGGATTCTCACAGACCATTCTGACTTCATCTTGCTTTCTTGTATACAATCCTATTTTCTTATCACTGCTTTGCAAATGGCTGGCTGACGTGCTGCCAAAAAACAGGCAGATTTTTTGCTCCAGAAAGAGGATGCTATCTCGTCTTTATTTTGTGCTCCCGTTCCCACTGGCCCCTTACTTATCTCCTTCTGCCCATGTAGTGTCCAGGCCATCAAAACACCCTGAAGTGCACCATTATATCTATAAATCCCGCTTTCAGTCTTACTGACACAGCAAAGCTGTATCTACCACAAGAATAGCTTTGCCATATCTGCTGTTTTGGCCGCTGTTCAAACATCTTTTTCATTATTTGAGTTGATTCAATGATGCTGACAAAACTGCCTCTTAAAAATAAATAAACAGATGATGGCTGCTTTGCATTTGTAATATTACAGTCTGTTTGAAATTGGACGTAGTCTCCTGAAGAGCTTGTTCATCAGGTACTGCATGCTGACTTGGCTATTACTTTTTGTCAGCTGTGGTGTTCATGCACCATTATGAAACACTGACATACCTTTCCACAAGACTTAAGGAAGAGGATGTGAAATCTGTGTTCATTTTTTGCTGGATGACATCCACCATCACCCCTCATGTATTTTTCCATTACAGAATAAGCACGTAATAAGATACCTCTCTCCCTCATCCCATTTGCATTGCAGGCAGTCGGTACATAAAGTGAAAAGCGCTGAAGAGTAAATTGAAATGTTAAGCGTAACATTCAGCCAACCAGTTATATCAGTTCTTATGGAGCGCTTGTGATCTGGTGGTATTGTTTGACAAATCAATATCAATATTCAGGTTTTATCATAGAACCAAAGCAAAATGGGAGGCTATGGGTTAAGGGAGAAGGGAAAGAGAGAGGACTCTTATCCTCAAGGCTTACTGAGAGAAGACGAGAAGAGTAAAGTTTATGAAAAAGGTCTTTGAGTTGCAAGGTGTGCACTTTCTCAGCTGCCTCCTCGGCAGCGGCGGCAGCAGTTAAAATGGTTGTACTGCTGTGGGGATAAATAATGCAGAGGGCTGCTGCGTTAGCGACAGGGTTGGCACTGAGTTTGAGAAAGGAGGGGTTTAAACACACACACACACAAATATATATCCACCTCAGTCGTCATTATGGCTTCATGCACGTCACCCCCCACAACCGACTTCCCATGCAACTTAAACACCCTCACATCCCAAAACATATTTCATGCCACATTACCAAATTCCAACATTTATGTGACGTGTAAGGAGTTTTATGGATAGTATTTATCATTGCAACCTAATGTAATTTTGCCATGCCAGTCAATAATATTTTATTTACAAGACAGCACATAAGTGTGGCGGGGCTGCGATATGACACAAAGGATTGCAGTCACTGCTGCCAGCAATATATTTATGCTCTGGGTGAGGAGGGAAAAGGGAGAGTGAAAGATGAGGATAAAAAGAGACCAGAGAGAGGGACATAGAGAAAGTGAGAAATTAACCAGGAATCAAAAGACCAAAATACCTCTTTAGTGAAAATTCATCCCTGTGGATGAATTCTGACCAGGATTATTCTCTTTAGAGTGGATTGTGTGTTTAAGAATTTAAGAATTGACTTAATGGAGTTTACACGAAGTGCAGTCACAGAAAAAGAGTAGCTTTCACTTCTGCTAGAAAGCCCTGATCGATTACAATGCTGCTTTTGGTCAGTTCAGTTTAGCCTTTCAGTCCGATTTCTTGTCTCATCCCCCATATCTGAGGCTCGTTATCAAAAACCTTTCATCTTTCGCTCTTCACATATCATTTATAATAAAAGAATCTTAAACGAGATATTTCTCAAGTTTACTGGCTTTCAAGAATCAGCTTCTCTTGGGTTTCATGTCGGACCCATTATGAGGCTGTAAGTAGAGGATACTGTCAACCCGAGAACATGCAGCATAAGCTGAGAGGATCAGGGTGTTGCATCGTAATCCATCAGAGGCTCCTAGCTGTCCAACATGCAAAGGCCTTTCCTATCATCTCCAAAGATTCCTTAAAGGAATATTCCAAATTTCTGGAAGTGTGATTATTTGCTTTTTTCCCAAAAGTAACATGACAGAAGAAGATTTATATAGACCTTATGTCTGAGTGGCACAAGATTCAGGATGAGGTTTGCCTCTCTCAGCATAAAGACTGGAGGCAGGAAAAAGCCTGCTCTCTCTGAGTGAAATAACATGTCTACCAACACCACTAAAACTGTTTTATTGTTATGATGTGTTTTTCAGTTGTAGACCAGGGTGTGTGTAGGAAATAACTGGTCATCACTTACAAAGGGGGACTGGTCTGACTTGTTCTTAGTAGGGATACACTCATCTAACTTTTTCTCTGTCTGCTCGCAGGGGAGATGCTAGGGGAGCAGTGGTACTACACCAAAATGCCCCCAATTGGTAAATGTTATGATTTGTTGTTTTGGACTCTGCAACAATTTGGAACTTTCCAGTTTTTATCAAGAGAAGAACAGCCCATAGCAGGTGAGGTCTACCAGCCAGAATGCTGCTATCACCTCCAGCCCGGTAGGAGGATGACACATCTGGTTGGTGAAACAAAGGGAAACAAATGTCACTCATGAGGAACATACATGACCATTCTCATGTCAAACATGTGTCACGCCAGGCCTGGCTCCTAGGCTGGAGGCCCCTTAGGTGGAATATAATTTCTCGGGTCGGCAGATATGTGGTCAGGCACAAGTTTTGGTGTTGGTCTCCGTGGAACAACGGTGCCAAAGCTGGCCAAACCTGACAACCTCACTGTGATAACACGACTTCAGGATGCTGTGAAGTCAATTCTTTGGACTGTTGTTCACCTAGAAATAGTGGCAACTCATAACTCCCACTAACTCTGTTTATTTATTAAATAAATGAAACAAAACATGTTTATTAGTCAACCTTAAAGGCATCAGTGTGTGTATTTTTTTTTCCCCTCTGATACTAATCCTTAGCCTTGGTGGGAAACCCAATAAACATATGCCCCCAAAACTATTCTTTAAAGCCAAAAATCACCTTGAGCTGGAAAATCTTCCCTTTGGTTTGAAAGAAAATTCGTCAGTGTCTTCCTGTTCAGTATTCTACAGCAAATGTTAAAAGTTTGCCGAGTAAGCTCCATAGATTCCAAGGCAGCATGTCTCTGTTGAGAACAGAAAGGTGTATTAAAATGTATTTATTTTAGGACTCTGTGCCCTTTGCCATTACATTCCTCTCTTTATTATAGTGTGAGCTCCTCGAGGTCCACAGGTTCAAGCGATGCCTTGGAAAGACATCAAATAGAAGAAAAGTTACTTTGGGTCAAACATCTTGTACTCTCTGAATAATAATTGTATCACTCTCCTTCCCTTCAACCATCCTCTCTTCTTGCAGGTAGTGGAGGAAATTTAAATATTAAAATGACATGTTCTCTCACTCTCCCATCTCTCCAGGCATGTCAGTCATGTCAGTGCGCAGAGTGTGTCCAGATATAGCTATGGCCTACAAGCTGTCACCCCACACTCATCAATCACATCACACACACCCAGTCATTATTTTTAATAAGTCACCTCTCGCTGATGGCCGGTGGGGCTCTATCATACCTGTCACAGTCTGGTTGTCTCTGCCGGGGCTGATGCAAGGCTGAGTAATGGGCCAGATCACCAACAGGAAACCACCTCATTTGACTGGATGACATGTCTCGTCTTCCTCACATTGGTATGTGAAGAGGATGCGAGTTCTGAGAGGCTGCTAAGATGTCCTTAATGCACTGTCAAGATTGTATTTGTTGTGATCCTTGGGAGAGGGTAGTAATTTCAAGATGAATCATCTCAAAGGAGTCTGCAATCAACACAATTTCAAGGCACGCTAGCAGTGGATGGCTATGTTGGTCAGTCTCTCTTCTACACTGAAAAATTTCTCAAATTACTAGATGGATTGCCATTAAAATTTGTACCTAGAGGATGAATCATACAAACTTTGCTGATCCCCTGACTTTTCCTGTAGCGTCACCAGCACGTTCACTTTTGTAACTCAAGAGGAAATGTCTGAACAACTGTTGGATGGGTTTCCATGAAATTTGGTACAGACAGTCATGTCCACCTGGGGATAAACTGTTAAAAAAAAAACAAAAAAACAAAAAAAAACTTTGTGATCCTTTGACTTTCCTCCAGCTCCATAATCAGATTAAATTTCTAATTTGCCCAATCTTTGTTTTATGAGCAAATATCTGCATAACTGATCACCCTCAGTTGTAGCTTGTGTTTATTGCTAAATAGCAAGTGTTAGCATGCTTACATGCTTAACTAAGATTTTGAACATGGTAAACATTATATACACTAAACATCACCATGTTAGCATTGTAATTGTGAGCATGTTAGTATGCTGATGCATTTAGCACCAAGTACCTCTGAACCCATGTGTAGCCCCTCAGAGCCACTGACATGACTGTGGACTATTACTCTTGTTTAAATGATAAACCAATCTTTTCCCCATAAAGCATTTTACTCTACTAAAATTATTGTTTTCCAGCAAGTATTGAAAATGTCCATATATAAGCTGTAATGACAATGTGCAAAAGATTTTTTCTGCTCCCTTGCTGCATTCATTATTTATAAAATGGAAAACAGGAGAAAGGAAGGAACCATACCTGGGTATCTATAGGTGCTTAAATTAATACTTTTGCCTGTGATAAACCTTGCAGAATTGTGGTAGTAATGTGTAAATTTCACCTTGAATCATTTTGCATTTTGCATTTCCTGTGAAGATACAGGTGAAAAATTGTAATTCCCTGTGGAAAATATCTTACACTTTCTATTTTATCTTATTCATGGTGGAACAGAAATACAGCAGACGCACATGAACAACTGAGAGAGTCAACTTTTTCTATAAGAAGCTTGGGTAGTCGCTCTCTGAAGCAATATTTTATCTTGACATTGTGACAAGGTGGTGTTTTTCACTCAAAAAGTAAAAGATAAAGCAACAGCAGGCCAAAAGAAGATAAATAAAGCCTTTGTTTAGGAAGTAACTCAGTAGCCAAGTTTTGCCCTTGTGTAAGTGACTCTCCCTCATGAATTAGTGATTTTGGCTTAGTGTGTTTGGAAATTAGGTAGAATAACCCTGAGATAATAACACAATGTAATATACTGACCTGACAGCAGCTTGCAGCCATGCTGGGGGCAGCATTTCATATCTGCTGTGCAACAGAGTCACTGGTCCATGAAATAACATCGACAGAAATTAAATAACCACTAATCACAGAGATTGCTAATGATTTTTGGTCCACAGTTTAAAAGCTTGTGTGCATATGACAGTAATCAAGAGAGAAGGACAAGAGAAGGTGTGTGTATCACCAAATTTGTGTTTATCTTTATTATTGCCAGTCAAGAAATAGAATGCATGGAAATAAGTAATCAGAGTTTAAACTGGAAAAGGGGAATGCCAAATCAGTTTTCAACTACCACACTTCTCTGGTGATGTTTTGACTTTTTGTTTCAGTCAGATTAAATAAACAGGAAGAGCACCAGAAATAGGAGGATTCCCTGGTGTATAGGAGATCATGTTGAATGCCCGCTATGCGAAACTATAATTACCACAACATTAGCAAAAAATAATAATCAACCACACGCAAACACCATCTATTATTTGCAAGTTAGTAGCCAGGCAATTGGGCGTTTCCACATAGCAACTTAATCAGCATGTGAATTAACATAAATATAAAGTTGTCTGGAGGGAAGAGGGGCACTTAAAATGCAGCTGAAAAACAGGGAGGTTTTTTCTTAGATCCTACACAATAAAAATCAACTGAATAAAATGAAGACTAAGTTCTTTGTGATTTCATTCATAATGTCCGGGGCTATGATATAAAGGCTGAAATGTATTATTTCAGCTCTAGAGAGCTTGACATCCACCTTTGTTCATTTACTCTGTATCACAGTCCATCACAGTCCATCACGGATTTGACTTTATTTTGTGATAAATATGAACAGTAGATTTTTGCCACAGCAGCACAGCCTGACTCCCAATGACATGGACCCCAGAAAAGAACTCTTCAAATATACAGTAGAGATTTTATACAAGCACTAAGTCCATATACCTGCTTCAAATGTACATGACATGACTGTGAATCACTGAATCTCTTATGTCTCACTCACTAGACTCAGACAACTTGTAGTTCAATTCACAGCTGTCCCCAGAAACAACATATTGAAGAGCAGTATGCTCCTTTGGGATGAAATGAAAAATCTATGTCTTTTGACTCTGTCACTACTCTGTCTGTAGCCTTTAGAGGTGGCTCTGCCATCTACCCTGAACAGAGGCAGCATTCAGCTCAGATTTTTGGTCGTTACAATGGATTCCAATAGTGGCAGCAGAATACAACACTCCTGCTGCATAATTAAAGTCTGCAGCATAATTAAAACAACTTATTTAAACCAATGGAAAAGCAGGGGGCTCATGGACACAAAACAAAACATGTTTCTGCTACTGAGCTTCACAGGATTGTTCAAAAGGACTGAGAAAGAAAACGCTTGTCTGCCATTCTTTAGTAAAAAATAATTAATGGACAGTGGAGAATTGGATTATGATGCAGGAATGATCTGACAAATTTTGGCACACCAAAGCCTATATATGCTTTTTTAGTGATTTTAAGACGTTTGGTGTGGTCCTCTCTGACACAGCTGAAAACTGCCCAGCCAATCAGAGCTTTGTAGGCAGGATTAAGGACACACAAACATAGACTGTATCAACAAAGCTGTACAGGTTATTGTAAGTTTTCTTACAGAAATAATGACTTAGAAATCTATTTCATTGCAGACATCCGCAGCTTATGTGTGAAAATTACATCAACGGGAAGGATACTCACTAATGATTGGTTGGTGAAAACAGAACAAGGCTAACATGAACACAATGCCAGATTGATCAATGATGTAAATGTATGTAATGTTGAGGCTGAACACAGCCTATGTTTTCCATGAAGGTGCAAACTAAAAACTCTGCAGAGCTACAGTGTGTTTCCAGCTGTACAAAGTGTTTCATGCTCAAACGACAGATTTCAGGTGGAGTTTTATGTTAAGCAAGGCTACTGTCTGCTGGGTAAGCCGTGGATTATCACAAGTCATATACTGCTTTTACTGTCGCAGAGAACTCTTTGATATTCATATAGAAGATCAAAGGAGAAGGACACTCAGAAGATACAGTATGTCTGTCTGTGAGGTTGGTGCTCTTGCTAATCCCTGCACTCATAAATGTGGGGACCTGTGTGTGTTGAGCATAAACCATGCCCTGTTGTTGAGGGCAGGCAGCAAGAGGAGCATGTGATTTGCATAGCAGTGAAATAACAATATGGCAATGGGTCCCCGCTTCTGTACAGATATTATTACAGCAGCAGTGAAATGACAAGTGACATGAGCAGCTAAAGCATAATTGTAGAGCCATCTGCAGAAATGAATATAGCTGATCTTGCATTTCCAATATGTCAAAAGTGTGTGATGTCTCCTTCCATTATGATCCATCACACGGGAGTTCTCACGGTGGAAGCCTTGGCTCCCTGTGAATTCATGGCAGAGCAGAGGAAAAAAAGAAATCGGATAATGACTGCATTGTCTCATTCAGCTGCATGAAATTGGTTACAGTGATAGAAAATAGATGAACAGTAACAGTAGGAATCACTGGGAACAGATATGCCAAATATATAAAAAGACTTTCCCCTCAGTTTGTCAAATTCACATGCAGGGAATAGAGCGAGTGGGCGGAGGAGCACAGAGATGTGAAATCTGATTAAATTATTGCCAGCAGTCTCCATGCGCTGTGTGTGTACATGAGTGTGCGTTTTCTGTATAGAGTATTGGCAATAAGAGCCCCAAATTGCCTAAAAAACATCCAATCAACAGACTACCAGTAATTTTGTGAATTTGAAGAACTCCTGTGTGTGTATGTCCTGCCTCATAATTGGATGGAATTACACTGGTTAACGTTAACTTGTATCGCTAATCTCTCTTCTCCTCGATGCATCGAGCATCAACAATTAAGATGTCTGAGGTTCTCCTGAAAATGTCTTCCATCAGCTCACAAGATTTCCATCACAGTGTTTTTTTTTAGACTCACATGGGGCTCAAGCCATGGCGCTTCCGCTTAGGTCCAAATCATCCAATTACATCAAATCCATACATGTGTGAAGAGTCCATTGGGTACCTAATCATAAACATGTACTCATGTTTTACCCAACTCACGTTTCAATACCTCTGTCCTACTAAGAAAGAACTTATGTAACTAACTGACCATGAGACACAGGGACACAGGCTGTTTGTTTTGGCTATTTACTCTCTCACCAGGTCACCCTGTCCATCTTATCTCCTGAGGGACCCCACTATAACCTTGGTTGCTGCAGCTACTGCTGATGGGAATGAGCCAGCTGAATTCTATCAGACAGTTATCCTGGAGACAGACAAAAAGCCATTGTTTTTAGGGCCTACTTATAAGACTTATTAGCCTAATATTAACTTAAAACCTAAAGAAAGAAAAATGTTGTTGAGTTAGAAAGCATAATTGCATTTATAGAAAACAGCAATCAAGAGTACAAGTTAGTTTAGTTATGCAGACAATTAGCTGGTTAAATAAGCAATAATGATATGTCCTGATATGTTGCAAGTTAGAAAACTTATTAATATTGAGAACCTGTTTTAAATTAGATTCCAAATTTATAAGAAGGATACATTAAATATCAATCTGGCTAGCAAGCCAAGAGTAGTGGCTGACACTTCACTAATACAGTAAAATGTAATAACTGCTTTTTGTGAATGTATGGGGATAAGCCTATCTAAAAGTAGAAAAAGTAAAACACATTTAAAATGATCATCTTGCACGCAGTGAGATTCAGCATTTTTTAATTTTCTTTATCTAGACCTGATACACAAAACACCTTGTTATCTATGACAGATTTATAGATTGTGGGAACCTCAATCTAAAATATGTGGGTTCTTTCTACCGTTTCCTTCAGGTTTCTATCAAGTGATACCAATCATTGAACTAAAATTTGTTATGAGAAAAACTGTAAGATCTGTTTAAAGAGACATTCAGGTCGAAAATCCTGCTTGTACTCTCACCCAGTTCTTATGCGTCTACACCCTGTAATGTAAAGCGCTTCACTTACTGGGTGGTGATTTCATGGTCTGGAACCAGACTGAAGTCCTCCCACATCAGGAAACCAATTTTAAAGGGAGATATCCAGAGAAATAATTAACCACGACAATGTGAGGCAGCTACATCTGGTCCAATCTGTTCATGCCAGCATGAAAACTATTGGCTCAGTCCACTCCAGTGTGATTGATTAGACTGTGCTGTAACAATAATGTCTTCAAAACAACATCAAACAACACTTACAACCACAAAGCTCATGATGTCTATGTTCCTATGTCTGCATGTACCATTGCAGCTTCACCCTGCATCATGGTTTTGTTTTTAGAGCCTTTGGTAACGCTGATCTGTCGTGTAGTTACATCAGGAATAAATCAATATGTCACAATATGTCCTGTGACATTATCAGCTGTTGGACAGAAAAGGACAAGCTCCTACATATCCCATTTTATGAAAAATATAAAAAATCTTATCAGTCCCAGAAAATGTCAACAACTGGGCAAGTACTCCCTTGGCTTGCACCTCCTTCACAAAGGAAGCTGACAAAGGTCAGGCCTTCAATCACAAGCTGCTGGCCTTTCCAAAACTTAAGTGGCCAGAACACTGGTTTCACCTCAAAAAGAAAAGAGGATGAAAAAGGAGGAGAATGGAGAGAATCACAGGGACAAACAGTCTGTCACCTTCAGTAAATCACCTTCACTAAATGAAGCAGTCATCACAGAACATTACCTCATTCAAATCAAGGACAAACACGGATTTTTAATGTAATCTGTCTGATTACCTACCCACGCCCTCCCACCCTTATACACACGCACACACGCACACACACACACACACACACAAAGGTATTGATTCTCCTCTTTTTGTTTTCCTGATGGCTGAACTTGAGTCAGCGGCTGAGTCCGTACTGCAGCAACAGAAAGTCATAAGGCTTCTCCCCAAAAGACATGTGAATGCTCAGAGGTGGAGAGCAAGTCCATCTGTTCATGTACACGTCCATCTGTTCCACAGATTCATCCTCTCCATCTACATTACCATTTACACCATTTATATCATACACTATACGTGAGCTCCAATAAACAAACCAAAGTAGTCTGTATGCCAAACTGAAAACCTGAGGTCATGGTTTCTCAATGCTTTGGCCTGTGAACTCTATTTTGAAGAGACTGGATTATTTCAGCTGTGGCTTTCCTACCTACAACTCTGGCCTCTTCCTACTTGGACTTTTCCCAGCAGACATTTTGAATAGATGCTGTTGCTGTACACTGATCTGCATCAGCAGTGTAAGAAAGCTTCTACAGTGAAAGTGTATAAAATGATAAAGGTCTGTTTGCATCTCGAGACTTAATGCGCTTGGTGCATTTTCATTTCATGTGTATGATCCCACTAAATGTGGATAGCTCCAAACACTTCTTAAAAGTTGATGTTAAACTTTCTTCTTGACCGTATCTGCTGAGGAAGATCATGTGTGAATTTCCAGCTCCTCAGAAACACTGATGAGTATTGAATTGTGTCTATAAACTATTTTTCACTTGCTTTATGATTTCAAATTTTTTCCTTAAAAACACAAATATAAGCAGAAAAGATTATTGGAAGTATCCCAGTAGTTTACAGCTAAACACCAGCTCATTTTTTTTTTTTTAGAAAACTATGAGGAAAGTGTCCAACAAATAACATAACACATGACACTAAACAAGAGTGTGGTTTCAACAGAAGATCACATTGCATGAAAAAATAAATCAAGTCAATATGTAAATCATATTACATGTGTTGAAACTGCTGGTGAGTCATTAGTCTTGCTGCTATCTTTAGCAAGAACATTTGTTAAATGTTATGTCATGAGTAAATACGGAGGCTCTGGGTTTCCATTTCATATAGCCAGTAGATTTTTGATATGCATTGTGAATTGGCCAGTGCAGCATTTGTCAATGGTATGGTATAACACTCCACATATCTTCCCTCCACCAAGCCTTTATCATCATCAGCAGGTGTGCCAGTGGGATTCCTCACACTAACATTCATAATGCCTCTGCAAAGCTCAGGCGAAGCAGGAAAAATGGTTGGCTGTAGCACATAACCAGACGCATTTCTAGAGGGGGAATAATAACAATAAATAAGTAAATAACCTGACAGCTGCTGGCTGATATTGACATATATATTGTTGTCTCATGCATGTGGGCAGACCAGTGGCTCACTGCGAGGAATAATGATCTATTGGAAAAGAAAATGATTAATGACCTTTCCACTACTGACACAGTATGCAGCACAACTGTGGTTGCCTATCTACATTAATTGTAAAATTTAAAGGGTACATGCAGCTGTGTGGGATGAGAGTACTGTATGAATATTTAGTATGGTGTGTCTGTGCATGTGTATGTGTGGATGCAACAAGTCAGCGTGCCATTTGCCTGAGATTACAAATGGAAAACAAGTGTCCAGGCCTTCCTAGTGATAAATGAAAGCGTATGAAACAAGATTTTGGCTCCAACAGAGCAGACTCTCATTTGTAATATAAACACTTAAATAAGTTGATAACGCCAGAGGACAAATTATTCTCACAAGTGAATAGAGTGCTCGAACTGTTCATTTGGCACAACGCACAAATGTGAGCCATGTCTACTGCAGGTCTTAGAGATAATGTCAACTCATTATTTTTTCTTTCTCTGTATTTTTTTCAGTTAATTTCTCTCTGTCTTGCAGTCTTATCATTACTCATTAAAATGGCCCTCATTTAAGGAGCAAACCTGTGTTGTAATGCCTTACACACACCACACACACACACCACACACACACACACACACACACACACACACACACACAGTGCAGTCCATTTCATTAATCATGTTATCTCTTGGATACTGGCTCATAACTAACAGTAATTACCTGATTGTATGATAAAGGAAACAAAACTGGGTGATGTAAGTGTCAAAATACAAGGTGTTGGGAGAGAGCCTGTAGGAAAACATTAGTGCACCTATTAAATGACTACTGTTTACCGCAATGAAAATCCATCACACATTTTTTTTAGCTAGCTTCTGGGCTGATTGTAAAAGATATATTATAAAGATGGCAGCCAAAGCCTGTAAATTTCCAGCTTTAGGTAGAACAACAAGAGGATAATCATGAGACCAGCACCTGTATAGAAGAATAAAAATAGGGTCAAACTGTTTATTTTATTAGGTTAAAGGCTTAAGGACAGAAGATGGAAGTACTCAATAGAGAACTGTACATGAAGACATGATTCATTTACAACTAGGTTCATGTCGATCTAATAAGGTGTTTTTGCTTTTTTTCAACAAATCCTCCAAATTAAACAATAAAATATGTTGTAAGACGATGCCATATCAAAGAACGCATAGAAGTATCAAAAGGGCCAAACCACTGTTGAAAAATACATTTGTTTGACAGTGTTTTTACAATGATTTGCCATTGTACAAACAACTAATCAAATGGTCACTGTTAACTGCACTGTATAAGTTTAGGGACTGTTAATGGTTTGGGTACTAAGTACTCAGTTAAGGTTAGTGGACCTCTGTCATCATGGTTACAATAATAAACGAACAAGCGCTGACTGATGACGTTGAACAGAAAACAAACAGCGAGCTCAGTGTAACTTTCTGACATTTCTTTTTCTCCCATCCATCCACTCCAACCTCCTCTCTAGAACAACTTTACCAAACTTCCTTCTTTGCTACTGTCACTTGAACATAAACATGTCATTTTCGAGATTGGCTGACGACCTTCAAAGCTTTATACTTAAAGCCAACACAGATTAAAAGTCCTTAAATTATTCCATGACTGATGACAGAGCATCAGAAGAAGCTAATAAATGGACCTTGAGTTGGAATTGTTTTGTATAATATTGTATACAACATGTTTTGAAAGTAGATATACCATTGGATGGTGCAAAATTTGCAACAATACTGCATCTGAAATCTGTATACTCCCTGGCTGAACTATCTGCAATTGAGTTGCATTGTGGGTAATATAGGCACAAGGTTTTGACAAGGAAGCAGAATGAAATGTGGAATAAAAAGACATTATTTTTGGCTCTGCTGCATCAATTTTGATTTTTTTTGTGTTTAACTGTCCATCATGACACCACATTGCTATAGTGCAATGCTAAATATGCCAGAGTACTATTTTACCTAAGTAGTTTCAGCTAAATAATTTAATGTTCAGTAGTCTGTACAGAACAGGTGTTCCTGGAAACAGGAAAAATAATTAATATTACAGCAATGTATTACTAATGCACAGTATATAAAAATGTATACCATCTTCAAAACACCTCATACATTCACAGCACCACCTTCAGCTTCATTAATAAAGAAAAAGTCAAGTAGCTGAATTTGCCTTCAGCTATGTCGTCATTCTCAGCCTCCACTCACTCTCACACTCTGCTGTAACTGCCCAAAGAGAGAGTGCTTGATGAGGCATTTCAGCCTGAGCAAGAGAACCGGCATGTCCCATGGAGCCCAGACAGGATGGGAGGTACACTGAAAGCCTTTTCACAGCCTTTTCAGAAACTCTCCTCCAATAGGTTTTATGCATAAGGAAAACACCCCTCACTAAATGTTCATCTTTGCTAATGTGTACCTGCGGGAAGTTGTGCTGAAGTGAAACCCTGAAGTGATAAGAACTGCTGATCCACTTCTCGCTTCCTTTGCTTGTATCCCATTAGGGAGTGTCCTTCAATTTGCCCAGTTATCTCCGCAGGGACCACACTAACAGCCTGCTTTCAACCTCTGAGAGTGGTAACAGGAAACTCTTAAGCCAGCTCGGATGTTTGGCCTTATTGGAACATGTATCTTACAAGCAGGTAACCCTCCAGTCTAACGCCCCCAGTCCCAAAATTTATGTCCGCATGAGGAAACAAAGCAGACTTTAATGTTGTCCTGCAGATCCCCATTAACATACATTTTTTTGTTATGAATCACAACCACTGATTTGCATCGTTTTAAACTGCACTTATGAGGCACTTTATCCATCCTATCCAATCCCATAACACATAAAGAGTTTTTCTACACCTGATTTGCATATTTCTCATTCGACCTTCATCCATGAAAAGAAAATATAAGTCAGCATCATAGAACGCTACATATTCATGGTGTATACTACTCAATGGCAGGAATGCTAAAGCCAATCACTGCACTTTAATAACACAGATGTAGCATCATTTCAATCATTCAATTATTGCCACAAATGCAATCCATCATATTCAGTGTTTGTTTGTTTGTGTTAACATTCAAACCGGCTCATGAAGTGTATGTGTTAAAACAACTTAAAGTGATTTGAGTATTTGAGGTGGATTAATTATCATTTTCTCCTCAATGGAAATCAAAAATGTTTTTGATTCAACAAACATGACTCACCTCACTTTGACATTATGGCAGCATGTAGATTAGAAAAACCTCCTGCATATTTCTAATATCTGCTACAGAGTACACTCATGAAAGATGCTTTAAAGTTGTGTTTTTATTTAAATTGAACAATTAAATACATATTGTGAAATAATATATCTCTATAGCAACACATAATTTCTAAAACTACTGGATGTTGATATTACTTTTATAGCCAATAAGGTCTGAGAGGTATGTCTCTCTCATGCCAAGAAATATGTAATAGAAAAAAAAACAAGCAGCAGGTGGTTAATCTAATAGTAGTTGGTGTAATATCGCAGCCTCATTTCAACTTAGCAGGCAAATGTTTTTTGTAATGGAAGCGGAAAAGTTTTGTGAGGCAAATTTCTGTATATCATTTCCCCGAAAATGAAAATCTGGTGTCACCACGGTTTGGTCATCTTTTGCCTCACAGTGCGTGACATATAGAAATTGAGATAACAGCGAGTGAGCACTAGACGTTCTCCCATCCAGATTGACTCTACTCTCCTGATCTGTTTGTCATGATTCCAGCTCGGTCTTTTTTATCATGACATCCTCGCCTCATCAGAGCTGCTCCTCTGTCCTTGTAAGGTCTCACTTTGGCTTTATTTATCTCATCTAGTTTTTCGTGGCGTTTTTCACATTTCCACATTCATCTTTGTTGCAAAGGTTGGCGTTAACCAAAAAGCAGTGGTTACCCAAGCAAGAGTTACGGCTGACGTCAGTAGCTTTATTTGGGTTTTCTTTTCTATTCTGTTTTGGAGGCTGTTACGCCCGTCTCTCATGATAGGCCAATCAGCTCTTTCTATTCGTTTTCGAGCTAGTTTCTGTTGAGCGCAATCGATTCCACATGTCTTTAAATCCGGTTTATGGGAGAGGATTTTATGCACCTACACATCTACACATTAACAATCTCTTACATTGGTTCCCAGTCTCACGATACTGTAGATGTCAGATTGTCAAGCTCACGGCAGGATTTAGTTACACTTTCTAGACAACTCTCACTGTAGCAGCTGGTAATTACTCACGCTGGAAATTAAATTGCAGTATTAAGTGGTATAATTGTTAGATGGTGGGCAGGATGTTGATGGGATGTTCTAAATTTACCCTGCTACTTCAATAACACTACAACCACCAGACCCAAGCAGGAGGCCATTCAGTTAATCAATCCACCATTGATTGCTTCTCCCAGAAAGGAAGTGCACTCTCCGTTTTTAAGCCGAGGCGAAAAAACAGCTTACGTGTAATTCACCACCATAAAGAGTAAAATGAATGAAACAAGGTAAATCAGGACAGATGTCTGAAGGCACTTTATATGCTTTATTTAAAGGACATGAGAGCCCAGAATAACTTTGTGCTGATGGTTAGTAGCTCCAGATTACATTAAGGTGTATTTCATTTCTTTGAAACACACATTTTTACGTGTGTGATTCAGCTGTGATGATGCCGGGGTGTTTAACATATAGAGTAAAGAAGCGGACAGAGACACAAATGCAGACAGGTGGACAGGCAGTAGGAGCTTGCAGTAAATAGAGGAAGAAGGACAGTGTCGCGGTAAATAATGATCTTGGGGAGCTTTCCACATCCCTGATCCTTCCTGTGTTTAGAGAGGTCAGTCGCCCACTGGGCCGCAGGCTAATTGACTTTTAATTAGCGTCTGATCAAGCACACATGCAGGCAGGCTGATGTACACACAAACTGTGCTGCCTGCATGATGGAGGGGAAATGAGAGGTTATGACTAAACGTCCTTCACCATCAAGTAGGTGAGTTACTGTACTATATCCCCACAACAATCAACTGTGTAAAGCATCTGTAGAGGGTTTGGTGACACTTACAATACAGCCAGTAATTGACAATGTAATTTTGTTTTGTGATTCAGGCACCAATAAAGTTCTACTTTCCTACTGGTATTTAAATGTTAGTAGAGTGGAAGAAAATAGGGCTGTGGGGAACAAAGGAGTAATTGGGCAGTTTAGAGGAAAGACAAAATAATTAATATTAAAATTTGTGGAAAATGGTATTAATAACCTGTTTCTTAATGCGCTATTCAATAGTAAACAGGGGAGAACAACAACACATTTCATTACAGCCTGTGTATCTGGTTCATGTGATGTCAAATACACATTAAAGTTTCACTTACTAACAAACATTATTGCAGTGTTTACAAGAAAATACAATGTATATATATATATATAAAACTATGTCAGAATAACGTCATGAATGAGGCATCTGGCTACAATCACAACATGACTTGATATTTAAATCTTTGTGGATAATAAATGACCTTGTACAATGTTACTTTTAACAACCATGCACTGTGTTCCAGGAATTCTGGGGATTACTAAAACATGGACTTTGCACCTTGTCACACGGTAACCATTTTTTCTCTTCTCCTTGGCCTCTCAATAGAGCGGAAACAGCAAGGATTTTGTCGGCAGGAGTGCAAAATGAACCATCAATTGTTGATAGTCATATATTTAAGAAATCTTGCAGGTTTATGTCGCATTAGAGGCGCCACTTAAATGTTGATGATTTGAATTGTCAATCATGGAGCACCCAGGTTCCAAGCTTGTGTTGTCAGTCACTTTTAATTTCTGTTTTGTTGCTGCACATAAAACTAAAACTAAAAAACCAAACTACAGACCTAGTCTCAAAAAACATAGCTGTCAATATATCTATAAGGTAATTGTACATCTGTACAAAGCTTGTCAGGTGCCTCATGAATCAGAGTGCTATGATGTGAATAGAAAAAATGCCTTCACAAGTATTTGCATGTTCCTTCATCTTATAATGTACATTTATGTCTTATGCATGTGAATGCTTCCATTTTCCGTGTGATACACAGTATATACTACCATTGCATTTATTACATTTTTGTGACAGTTTTTTCTATAATTGTGTCCACACCATTTCAATCAATGAGGCTAGGTTAAATAACAGAAACACCTTTGTGTTAAAAGGAAACAAAAACCACATCCTCCAAAATTACTATACAATTTTACACACCTCCCTAAAACTGTTTCAACAACAACTGAACATTATAACCTTCATAACAGAGGCTTCATCACAGGACTGCTGTATTAGCCTGCATTAGTTTTTGCTAGGTTTACCTAATAAACTGGCCACTGAGTGTCATTATATATAAAGTAATTAAGAAATTACATCTTTTTTTAAAGCAACCCTGCCGTGGAGGTGAATAAATACTATTAAACAAAAATGTAAATATAATTCAAAATCAACTCGTGTCATAGATCTGTGTTGCCTCAGGTTTTGAAAATGCTGTTTGTGTCATTTCATGCCTGTTTGATATGAATATAAATTTATGATGTATAAATGTCATAGATGATGTCCAACAGGCAAAGCTGAGATCATTTTGGATTGGGCAGAAAACTAAACTATGCACACATTAAAAACACATTTTTCTCACTATCACTTGCTGCTTCCATTTACCATCCACATCTCCTCACTCCTCCATTTCTCCCTCTTGTCACTCTACCATCTCTGTCTTTACTCTCTCATCTCTCTCTGCCCCCCCCCCCCCCCCATTTCTACCTAAGGCCTTGAGAGCAGTGCCAGTTCTGTATATTAATGTTTAATGTAAGGATTGTATGGCTTTCTGATGGCAGTGAAAAGCCTGCCTGTCCTACATGTACTGTACGTTCACTAGTGACAGCGCCTCCAGCAACTCCAGCACCAGAGAAATGACAAAGAGTTAACAAGAGAGTGACATAAAGGGAGGATAGGGTAAACATCTAGTGAAATTATGGACTCAATCTATCCTATAGAAGACAAAACACGGTTCACAATAAAACCAGCCTTGTATAAATATACTCCCATCACAAAATGAGACATTCAAGGAAATAAAAAGAGGGTTAAAGCTCTTGTGTTTGTCTCCTGCAGAACAAAATGAGGGCTCAGTGGTTTACACAAGGAAATTAAATCTGTGAGCGTCTGTCACAGCCAGGTATCTCTGTGGGCGTAGATGAATCTGAGTCTGATGTGTTCTGATTGTACTGTCCTATGAGGTGAATGTCAATAAGCATAGTGGTCTCTCAATGTGAGTGGTGCACCTTGGGCAGCAGTGTCATTGACATTTAGCTTTGACAGGGATAAAAACCCAGCTGCTCGACGACTGATGATACAGGCCTGCAGTGAAGACTGAGAAATCAGTCCAGTCTCCTGTCTGATTGGGCTTATTGTGCACAGAGAGCACATCAGGTGACAGGGCAGTGAGGAGGCACAGCAGATAATATGAGGCAAGATTAATATCTGCTGTGCCACTAAGTCACTATGACCCTAAATTAGTGTGCAGCTCACAGAACTGTGATGTCCATAAATGGTTTGTGTGAATATTTTCAAACAAACTACACGCTGAATGACTCTGATATCAGAAACATCAACATGAAAAACAATTTTTCTCGATTTGACAGAAGTCATTCGAGGTGTAATTTCCACTGGGGATGTATCACCTTTGTCTGCTACAGCATACTAACAGCATAGAATATGAACCGATGCATTAGAAAATACCTGGCTCATTGATGAAAAGAAAAAATGATAAATAAATAATAACACAAGGACAGAGGTCAGCTATGACTGTTTGAAATTCAATTGCATGCACCACTAACAGCGAGTGGAAGCTAAAGTTTACGCTTTGTAGAAACCCAATAATAGATTCAGCATAATAAACCAGTTCACTTTTGAAATCTGGGTCAATTCTGAATTAATTTGGCAACTATGGTGCATATTTTGTTCCCAATTGCAACCATAAAACATCCGCCATACCAAACTCAAGTTAAAATTAGAGCTGCTACAATTAGTCAATGTAGCAATTTGTCAATCAACAGAAAATGAATTAGCAACTATTTTAATAATTATATACGTATTTTATGCATAAAATATTTCCTGGTTCTTCTCAAATGTGAGGATTTGCAGTTTTTCTTTGTGGCACTTGTTAAAAAACTGAATATTTTTTGAGGTTTCAGGCTGTTGGTTGGATAAAATATGACATTTAAAGATGTTATCTGGAAATAATAACAGACATTTTTCTCTATTTTCAGACATACTACGGACAAAAAAATTGGTTGATTAATTGAGTATCAGATTCAAACATAGAACTAAATGGGAGTCCTCTCAGAAAAAGGACGACAGGTTGTTTTTGCAAGTAGCTTCTTACAAATCATAGTTACATCTTATTGTTGGTATACCTCTAGCAGCTGTAGTAATTATGACGGGAGCAAAGGAGAGTCAGGTGATGTCTTCATATCAGAGATCGGGGACAAAAGACTTTAAATGGATGTTAGGGTTGGAAGACCTGTTGGGTTTTGAGAAGGGAGAGTTTTCTGTCACCTTATGATTTAAATGAAACCCTTGTCTAAAAGAATACATTTTTTCCTTTCAGCAATTCAAATGTGATCACTAGTGCAAATTCTAGAATCACTTATACAATTGCTCTGCTATGGTTTGGTTTTCAAATTACTTTCAGATGTTGTACAAGACTTGAATATGATCAAACACATTTCTCATACTCAGCAGACGGGTACCCTGTACTGATTGCAGAATCACCGAAGAAACAAACACCTTTTCTCAATCTCCACATTTATGTGCAAAAGCAATTTTCTCACATCAAACCATCTGCTATTTCACAAGGAGAGCTGATGCAGAGTGAGATAAACTGGAGAGGGGGAAATGAGACAGAAATCTAACACTCTTTTTTTACCTTGAGAAGACGAAGTGTCTAGGTGCGAGGTCTTTTAAGGAGGAAGTAAAAGTCCTCTGGGGGAGTTGTCAAAATGTGCAACAAAGCCCAAGACAACTCTGCTGAGCTATTCCAATCTAGATATGGGCAATATTCAACACGCAACACGAAACAGCTTTACATGGGTAAACGCAGGGTAAACACAGGTACAGCCTGATGTGAGGAAACAAGCTCCTCTGAATCCCCGCCAACTATGAAGTGGCAGCCTCATATCTTTCAGATAGCCACCTTGGCTCCCAGTGGAATAAATCCTTTGAATGGTCCGTTAAATCATTAAAACAACCTCCTATTCAGAGACCCCTGCTGCATATGTTATTAACTACACACTCTCACACACAACACAAAACCTCCCTCACAGGAACACTCGAAACCCATAACAGAAAAATTTGAGAAGATAAAAGGGGCTCCAATGTTACCAAAACACACTGAAAATTCAACCCGAAATTCCCAACTCACATCAAATCATCACATTGCCTCTTTCTTGCAGCATTTCTTTGAACATCCAATAATGAAGTCATCTTTTCATTTCACAGACTGAAGGGATCTGTCAATGCACTTGACATGATGATGCCGCCCTGTGAAATTGATACAATGCAGAATTGACCCATATAGATAAGAGAAAACGGCACACACACACAAAAAGATTCTGCATCTACAGTGAGTCAACCTGAGGCTTTTTGTGTGCAATGCTGTCTTCTGTGCTCAGGCTTCATTCCCTATAAGCAGATGGATGGTCAAAGTCAAAGCAGCTGAATATTGTGGTCTTGCTTTGTCCTCCGGCCTCACATCTGTTCATTTTGTCCCTCCGCTTATTGCATTTCTTTTTAGATTGAGTGCTATTGCTTTACAGTGGCAGTGGGGGTTGTATATATATATATTTTTTACTGCTACATGAGCCTCAATAAATGTGGGGATTCCTTTTATATAATCCCAAGAAGACTTTAAACTGCGTTGTAGATTTCTAAAAGTGAAGTGCTATATAACTCCATAACTGTTTGTTTTTGTTTTTTTAGCAGAACTTGCAGTTTTTATGCAGTTTGATCTCTTGCAAGTCATAAGATGTAGTTTGTATATTTTTCAAACAGCGGAAAATGTAACCTAAGGTCTGATTTTTATTCCTCACGTTTCTTTTCTGTGTCTGGCACACACGCCTCCTCTGCCACCACTTCCCTCCTCATGCTTCCCGTCAGTCATGCTGTGTACAACCACACAGAAATCAAATATAAATAAAATATATCCTTTCTCTCCTCAAACCGCTCTGGATGTGTTCTCCTATTTCTCAAGTGTCTGGATGTCTGGGCCTGTTCTGTACCCACAATTCAGCCTGCCTCATTGAATAGCCAAGCAGTCACAAATTGTTCCTCAAATTATGGGTGACAGCAGACTGTTGGCTGGAGGCGACTGGAAACAGTCTGAAGCAGGCTGGATGGAGTTTTACATCCTTCAAACATTAGGATACATGAAGGCCATAACTGAGCATTAAATTATTCAACAAACTTCATTTGGGGATCAAACATTAAGGTTGCATTGAGTCTTCAACGCGTTTTTTACCACAAAGCAAGAGACAGGATGAGAAAATATTGATTGAGTCATTGACATTCAATGACATTCTTTAACTCGATAACAGTGAAGCGACCCACTTTAACTGACAAAACTGCAACTAAGTTTTTTTTCTTCTTCTGTTTATGTCCTCATTCGGCGACTCAGGACTAAAATGACTTAATAAATCCTGACATGATTTCACAGTGTTTATGTAGATATTGAGGACAAAATATGTCAGGCACATCAGTCTACATACAGAATGTGATCAAAATGCTAAATTACCTCTTTAAAGTCATCTAATTTTTCTTCATCTCATTTATTATTCCAAGTGTTTCTATGTTGCACCCAGAGGGTTCGACTGACAGTTTGAACCGCAGCACTGAGGCCACAGTGTCAGGCAGCTCAGTCTTTCTTGTAACGACAAAACTCTTAAGTTTGATACCCCTGCTGCTCGGAGCGACTGTCATCATGCTGTCATCCACTCCACCACTGTCCTCTGCAATACCTTCTGCATCTCTCCCCTTCTCTTGTCTTTGTTGTGGGGAGGAAGGATTTAAGAAGGTTTGCTGGGTTTTGGAGCTCAGACAGATTTGACATTTGAGAAAGCAAAACAATTCTGAATCCGAAACAACAGATGATGAAAAGCTGGGGGAGCTGAGAGCAGCTCAGTATCAACGTTTACTCTGCAGACACATATACATGGCTGTATGTAAATATATATACTTGCACACTTCATCCAGGGGTTTATGTATAAAGGGATTTGGTATGGCAGCTGGGAGAGCACACAGTGCAACTTTAGAAAACACAATCTAATTAAGAAAACATCTGCAATCTACACGGGTAAAGTAAGAAACACAAATTCAGCAATATGGCAAAACATACACAACATAAAGACGTACAGAAATGCTGCAAGTTACACACAAAAGCCTTACAAGAGACAAAACACAACAGAAGTTTTCAGGGGACATTAAAAAACTGATGAACAAGCTAGTACTTAATAGAAAGGCCTTTTTGAATCTGTGTTTTTGTCTGAATTTGGGAAACATCTTTCACAGCGCTGTTCCAGTTCAAAGTCTGCCTCGAGTCAAGTACGGTCCAAATGACTTGCAGTGTTCTTGCTCCACCTGTTTTATGGAGCACACTCTGGTAGCTTGTGTGAACATGGGGAAGCATTTCATGTCAACCAGCGGACATACGCTGCCAGGCTCAAAACTGTTATATATCGAGTAAGAGCGATCTTCTAACTGCACCTCACTGTCTAACTAAGTTATTTTTTCGTTCTGAAAAAATCCATTAGTGGACCTTAGAGTTGAGACTGTTTGGTCACAGTAAATGTAATCACCAGGGCTGGGCTGAGCTGATCCCAATCGCAAATTGATCGGACTGCACCTTCCTGTCCTCAAGCGTTTGGACTCCTGCGTTAAACTTGCCATGTTCAGACTCCCAAGTACACAAGCCTGAACTTGACATACTCTGTATTGATAAATGTCTAAAAGCTAATACTGCCACTAATATCTGAATCATGCATTCAGAATGCTGAAACTACACAAAAAATGTTAGCTGCAACTCTTCTGCTAGAGTTTTTACCTATTTGCAGGTATTTTCTTAAGTAAGTAAGAATTAAATATTACCACATTAGGTAACTGGTAGTAGTCAGTAGTCTATCACAATGTTGTTTATGAGGCTAATAATCAGTCCCTAATGTATCAAACTGGAAGATATTTTGTAATTTCTATGCTCCAAATGACTGAGTTTACAGTGTCAAATGTCCAATTGTTTTTGTCAGGGGTTTTGGAATTAATTGCTGTAAGTAATTTATAAAAATTGAGTTGTAAAAAAACTGTTAGAGGGTATTTCTGTCACAAACAACTAGCCTGAGCATTAGATATCAATGAAGATGAGTATGTGAAGGACTATTTCTCCTGCTAGTCACAATCACACTCCAAGAGTGCAGGTCATAAAGGCGTCATAAAGTGTTATACAGTGGTTCATTGTTTAGCTACAATTATGACAGATGGCGTCCAGCTGGAGCCGTCGTTATTCCATGTTGCTGTGGTAACCAAGGTCAGACAGATAAGGGAAAAAGCACAACTGGCTAAATCCAGCTCCAGACAGGGAGGAATTAAGTGAGGCAAAGGGCATGAAATGCGTAGCAGTAGGTAGGTGGGACACGTGACTATGTTCAGGATAAAGTGACCAACAGAATCTTCAAACATACTGTGAGGTTCGGAAATGTGTTGAAACCATGTGATACATCTTCTGAAAATTTATGTGCCATTACTCTGATCTACTTGTAGGTGTTGTACTCCTCATCTTTTTCTCCTTGGTGCGCATCTAGCTTTCAATAAATACTTCTGCCTGAGTCATCTGAATCTGACTGTCTTTTCTTCAGCTCACACAAATTTCCACCACAATTTGATGTCACGAGCAGGATCTTAACAAACAAGGCAGGTAAGTGAAAATTTACAGCTTTCCTTTGCTTTTCCCTTACCAGGTCTGTGTTTGTCGAGATCATAAAGAAATTGTGTATAAGTCCTGCGAGTGGCAATGAACACCTAAGGCTTAGCAGGAAGATTCCTTCACAGAATGCATTTCTGCAACAGTTTTTTTTCCCCTCAACTTGGTAACCAAACTGTTTGAGGCTTGATTTTTCCTTGACTTTATAAAAAAAGGTTCTGAATTGGATTATTTTTATCCCAAGAGTGGTGTTGATTGGTAAATTTGTGAAGCGTTCTTTTAATTTGACCAAAAAAAAGAAGAAATTGTGGGGATTTGAAAGAGGAGGACTTGGAGCCATGCTACAGTTTCTGAGAAAATGGCAAAGTATGGCATAGAAAGGATTGTATTTTTCATATCTCAACAACAGCACTGCTGTTGTGTAACACTGACAAAGAATATCTTACAGCACTCTAACCTTTCAGTCTGAGTTGAGCTTTGAGACAAAAGGTCATGTAGAGTGCATAAGTTCACCTTCACTTACTTTCATGATTATTTTGCTCTTTGACGATACTTTATCTGCTCCCAATCTCCTTTCTCTACTAGGAATTACTTTTGCTTCATGTCACCATTTCACTCCTATCATGTCTGCACTTGTGTACCTCCCTCCATCTTATCTAAACATTTGTTCCAGCGACTGGAAAACACTCACAGTGTAAGAGATGGTGTGTTGATGCAAGTTTGTGTCATTTAAATGATGAGAAAAAAGTAGATGACAAGCGAGCAGTGATGTCTCAGTGGTGAGGGTGGAGCACATGAAGACAAGATGAGGTGAAAAGCTGATGGAAAAGTCACATTAATACCTGAGTGGATTCTGAATCAGAAACTCTGGCAGGGAGATGAAGGGAAGTAGAGCTAAATATAAACCGAAGGATGAGAGGAATCCTATAAAAATGAATAGTATAGGAGGGAGAATGACAGAAGACAGAGGGGCAGAGCTTGAGAGTGACAAAGGCGGGAGTCATGGTGTATAAATAAATGGGTGATTCATTCAGCTGAAGCAGTGTTTAGTCTATTTGATCCAGTCCTCATTAAGGTCGTAATTGATTTTCACTGAAGCACAAAGTCATCGGCTGACCTGTTCATTTACTTGATATAACCACTTTAACCTCAGCAATCTGCATGTGGCTTAAACATAAAAGGTGATGGCGAGTCAATTGTGTGTGGTCTGAGTACACGGTGAGGCTGTAGATGCAGTGATTTGAAGTCTGGAAGGTGATGGGCCTATAACAGCTCTGTTTCTCTCTTCACTCTGAACAAACTGAAGATGTGTAGCTATCACCATGCTCCCAAACCTCCCCTCAAACCTCTCACCTCTGTGTGACAGCTGATGAAAATAAAGAAATGCAAATATGAAAGAGGAAAAAGGATCAAATCCTTTTTTTTCCCAGCCATTTTCTTCATCACAGCTTCTCTTTGTTTCCTATCACCACTGAATAAGGTTTTCATTGTCTTGTTCTGCTACTCTCACTGCAATAACCTCAACTGCTGAGATAAGTCACGAATGCTCACTTCCATGTTAATTAATGCTTTGCTGCAGCAAGTGTTTCCCTTACAAATCACAGATCTGCAATTTCAAATTAATCCATTAGTCAATCAACAGTAAATGAATCAACAACTATTTTGATAATTGAATAATTGTTTTAGTCATTTTTAAGCAAAGCTGAATATAAATGTGGGGGTTTGATGCTTGGTACGTCATACATGCTATTAACTAATCATCAATAAAGTTTCAACACCAAGCCCCAGTCTCAAGAGGACGTCACTTGTCTTCATCATCCAGCAGTAGGCATACAACTGGGCACATATCTGTATTAAATTTATCCAATAAAAAAAAATTGAACCACAGTTTTGATTGTTACTTAGCAAATTACGTGCAGGAGTTTGAACAGGTGAGCACAGTCAACATCTGCTGTTTAAGATTTTGAAAGCGGGCTTAATGTTACACCAGCTACCACTGCTTCTTCAATATCTTTGGTGATAAAATACCTGTCTGTGACTTACAGCTTCCTATAGTATTTAGATGAAATTTCTTTAGCCTCCTGTTACCTCTGATTTTCTTCTGGGAAGTTTGGATATTAAGTATGCCTGAAAACAAGACTGTTCTCACCCAAAGAGTAACACCATTGGTGTTTGGTTGAAATGCTGACACTAATATGTGCCCTATTTCCTGTCAACACACAACTGCTCATGAAAATCAATTGCATGTATTTAATTTTTCCATTTCAAGTATAAAAAATATCAATGCATCACCTTGTCACACTTTTTTGCTGATTTTTGGACTCCATTGTATGTACAGAAGGAGTTATTGTCCATCGGTACACTTGTCTAAATATCCCACTCTCTCAAGTGTCCTTCTCTCACTTTTCTCATACGGCCAATATGAAAGTGCAGCTGTATTCAAAGAGTCAAACCTTTTTCAGCACGTATTCTCTCACAGCTTTTCATCTTCCCTTTATCTGCCCAATTTAATTAGAAGTCTTTCGTCTCTCGTGGTCCTTTCTGCCTCGCCTCTTTCATCTCCTGTCCAACACAGATCAATTCTTCATGGCGCACATCCCCAATCCCTGTTGATGCTGTCAGCCTTTCTCAGAAGCACAGAGGGCCAGAGAGCCACCACGAAGTTCACACATCCCAAAACACCACAAGACCTTGTAACAACCCTCACGATCGATCAGTCACACAGCTTTTTGTGTTTTCTTTAAACACTGTTCTCTCCTGTTTTCTTTTTTTTTTGCTTTTTTTTTTTTTTTTTGCTTTTAATGTCGTTTAGGTTCAGATGCACCTTCAGAGAAGAGAAACAAAAGAGAATGGCTCTACTCAAAGTCACCACGTTGCCTGTGGCATGTTGCATTACTGATGAATAATTTCTAAATCATATGGAGCAGTTCTCTGCAGAGGAAGTATAATGGTCTTATCCTTTGTAGCAAGGTGAAGGAGGCAATCAGGGAGACAAGAGGCATCAGTGAAGGATGTGTACAGTAAGTCTGGAGAAAAAAAATGAATATGTGATACAGAGAGAGAATACAGGAAACAGAAAAAAGGAGCTAGTGGGAGATTAATGGAAAGAGGAACATTCAAATCATTAATGCACCATGTGTATAATGTGAATGTGGCTCCCATACTGTTTCTACCCTCGAGCTAAGTGAATCCATTTGTTGGATTTGTATTGTTAAATGTGATTTGAATCCATGTGATTCATGACCACTAGAATCCCACTGGTGATTAACTAGTATGAGCCCTCACAGGTCAGGGTGAGAAAGTGTCTGTTTAAGCCATTAGTTGTATAATTAATCAGGGCACATTCATGTTATCACGGCAGTCTGCATTACAGCACAGGGTCTAACAACCCAGCCACAGGGGGAACATAGTATAATTGCAGTAATCCTTACGTTGTTTCCCTTAATTACTGTAATGTGATTTGATGCAAATCACTGCGTTTCGTCATACCACATTTCAGTAATCAACATACATTGAGCTTTGTTCCTGCAGTCACGCTCGCAAACTGGCTTGCAATTAAATGTTTCCTTTCCTGGTGAGATTACATTATAAACAGTCCACTCTTTTCCGTCCAGCACCCACAGCGAATAGAGCAAAGCAAAGCGCGGCTATCTATCCATCGATTGCCTCCATCTGTGTCGGAGCCAGCCGCTGAGCCTGGGCTCCAGCTGGAGGGGACGTTGCTAAGCCAGAACAGTGGGAGCAGAGAGTGCAGGCAGCAGCAGCAACCAAAGGCGTAAGTGACCCTGAGAGGCGTGGGGAGAATCGGGTGTGTGCTGTGTGTGAGGGAAGAGAGCTGGCTGCTATTATTCCTGCTGGATTAGCATCTGACAACCAGCACCTTCAGATCCTCTGTCAAAAAAGAGTAGGCCTCCAGCTGAGGCAGAAATGGCCATGACATAAAGTCCAGCCATCGCCGACATCAAAACACACGTAAACACATAGAGGAGTGGAAGGTTATGACAAGACAATCTTAGGGCCCCGAGAGCCTTTCACCACCCTCCACTCTATGACAGTAGAGTGTGTGTGGGTGTGGGTGTGTGTTTGTGTGTACTTTAGGTGTGTGGGCTTTTGCCAGCCAGCATTGAGAGCTCAGCTGCCCACAACACAGGATGAAAAACTAATGATGTCTTAGTCAGACTAAGCCGTAATCCCCATTGACATTTCTGAGTGGAATTGTTTTTGTCGTCCAGCTTTAATGAAAGTGTTGAAGGGGAGGATTTTCTTCCTGGTCGGCTCCAATTACAACTACAAGGACACAACAAGCATGACTAAAACAGAGGTCAGACCTTGCCTGTGAAATTCTGCAGTTTCATTGTAAGTGATTAACAAAAAGAAATGGGTCAGTGTGGAAAAATCTCCCAACCTTTCCTGTACACCAAACACTGCTGACTTGCCAGGAAGTAAAAAATGATTTAAATAGTTCTGACAGTGGTAATTAAAACAAAAGATTTGGACCTTCCAGAGTACACTACAGGCTCATAAATTACCATAGGGCTGAATCTTTGACTTCATGACACTGTCTCAAACAAAAGTTATCGAAAGAAAATTAAAGGTCTGCACACAGTAGCTCCCTTATGCAGTTTTAATGAGATATCCACCAGCTACATGCTCTTCTTCAGCCTGGTCTGAAGTCTGGAGAACATGTATCTCGAAACGTCACTGGTGGATATCTCATTAAAACTGCATAAGGGAGCTACTGTGAGTCCGAATCTTTTGTTTTCCTTCATTTTTATTCACATTGTTTCATTATTTTAGCACCCATTGTGTTTTAAGGAATGTGCACATCTACTATACTAGAATAGTATACTAGAATGCATTGTAGTATTCAAGCTGCACAGCGCATCAATATATGTGATTTGATATGTGACAACAGTAGATATTTTTTGGGGATTTGGTAATTTTCATGATTTGTGTGTTCTTGATCATAATTACAACATTGTTATTCCTATTTAAGTTACCAGGTCTGCAGTAATAAGGATTTTCTTTTGTCGAAAATGTCTCATGTTTATAAAAGCAGTCGGAAAATAGTAATCCCCAAAATAGCATCATATTACTATTACATACTCTATATACTGTACATGCATTATTAAGGCGTTCGATAAAAAATAAAAATACTGCATTACGGCATTTGATTTTGGCAGTGTCATCATGACCTCTGTTTTATTTATTGAGGTCATGTCAAATTTTTCAGTTTATACTGTATGTCTACCCCTATACTTTCTGTAGTCAATAAATGTACACATTGTAGTTGTTTTCAATATTTTAAGGGTAAGAAGAGTTAAAAAAGAATTATATATTTTTTCGAACACCATAATGTACACAAAACTGCTTCTGTTCACGTTCAGGAGGTGCTCTCAGAAAAGATGAGTCTTCAAGAGATTCTTGAAGATAGAGAGGCACGCTCCTGCTCTGATAGGATTGAGTAGCTTGTTCTACAATCATGGGACCACAGATGAGAAAAGTCTGAGAAGAGCTGGTCATCAAACATGACACCAAGGTTTTTTGTGACCTCGGCTGGGGTAAGAGATGAAGAGGCGACTTTGATATTGATATCATGATGTAGAGAGTGATTGGCCAGGATGAATAGAAGTTCAGTCTTAGAGAGAGTTAGTTGAAGGTGGTGTTCTTTCATCCATGAAGATATGTCAGAGAGGTAGGCCGAGAGCCGTGCAGAGACCATGGTGTCGTCCGGTGGGAACGACAGGTATAGTCAAGTGGATAATTGGACCCAAAGAGGAGAGGTCCCAGTACCGATCCTTGGGGCACTCCTGTGGGGAGGGGATGGTATAAGGATGTTTGTCCTTGCCATGACACACTGAAGGAGTTTGCCCGAAATGCCCAAGATGGAGATAACGGACAGCAGGATGCGGTGGTTCACTGTATCACAGGCTGCTGAGAGGTTCAGCGAGTTAAGAACCGAGGACTGACTGCAGCTTCAGCTGCCCTTAGGGCTTCTGTCACGGAAAACAGAGCCATCTCAGTGGAGTGGCCGCTCTAAAAGCCCGGCTGATTTGGATCAAGGAGGTTATTCCTTTAATTCACACAGCTACCGCATGACACATCATATATAACATTATCATGCCAGAACAAACTGACCAGTCCCAATAGTTTTGATGAATTCAGACAGCTTGTTCATAAAAGCTCTGACTGACTGTGGGCTAACAAAGACAGCATGTCCATTCAGTGTATTTTGTGAAATCATTCTTGACCCACAGAGAGTACTGAAACAAGTGGCAGTGGATTATCCTGACACATATAAAGATACGTTATTGTTAGTCTAGAAACTGCATTCAGTGCTCACATCAGCTTGACGAGAAAATGCTAATTTCACTGCTTCTATTTTAAAACAACGAGTGCAGTTCTGAATAAAGGAATCCATCATTTCAGAAAAATAAAATCTACGTAGTTTGATGAAAAATTACTACTGGAGACAGCTAAATGCAGTGTTCTGCAAAGTCCTTTTCACACAAAATAGCCCTTTTATTGAGGACAGAGCTAACTGTGTTCTTAAATATTGACTGATTAATTTCAAGAAGCCAGAATTTTTTCCTGTGTGGTTATGAAGAAATTTGGAATCAAACTCCTCTCATATTTAGAGTAGTTTGCTAAGCACTGCTTTAAACCAACATAATCTTGTCTGAAATGCTGAGACTGGAGATTGTGGTTTCTGGGCTATTTTATCATTCTTCTTCAAACTCCACTCTATAAAAATGACTGCTGGACTTCCCTACTATGTATATATATATTACATATTACAAATTCCCAGCACCCAAGTACAGAGTTGTGTATCAAATGGCTTCAAGCATAATCACTCTCTCACATACACACTTCCAAAAAGCAGTAATGATATCCACAATTCCTCGTCCTTTTCTTGACTGCTAATACAGAACAGAAACTAATACAAGCCTTTGTAAACAATAATACAGAAAAACTCATTCCTCAACAGTGAGAGAATATTACATACAAACAGTGACATCAGTGTAAGTGTTGTGACTTTTTTTAATGCACAAAGGAGAAAATATCTGCCAGAGCTAATTACTCTTTTTACTGTGCAAGAACTAAAGTCAGAATTTAACTTGAATCAAGAGGAGAAATTACTTTGATTGTTATTAAATTGTTGTGAATATAACACTAACGTTTTAATGATTCAATTCTAATACTGTTCAGTCCTGCAAAATTATGACTACTGTGCTCCTTGGACCAACATAAATTACTTGTGGGACCCTGTGACCACTGGTATTACTGCCAGTGTCCTCAGTGGAAACAAACAAACAAGCTTCTTTTTCATCAGAAAACAACTGGGCACACAGCCTGACACAGTAGGAAACTGCTGGCAGCAACAAAAGAAGAAAATCAAGCTCATTTAGACAAACTCGGCATTGGGAATAATTTGTCTTTTGTGTTGCTATTGCCACCAAACCCTGTGTAAAGATACAGAACTCTTTTGTCATTATAGGCTCCTGTTTGAATTTTGCTAGTCTTGGAGGTATATGCAGTCAACCTACAGCTTTTAACACCACAGTAAGCTGGAACCTGCTAGTTACAGTACTAGTTATGGGATGAGGCTTGCGTTCGAATGAGTTTTGGATTCGGTTGATAAAATATACAGAGTTGCCAAGCTCTCTTATACAGTCTTTTGTCTCTATTTCCAAATTGTTGAGGCGCTCCTCCCCAGGAGGCACAGGAGAGCTTAGAAGGGAGGCAAAGATACTGCATGGGGTGAAGCTGACAGGTGTATGCCTAGTTACTGTAGTTTGGTCATTGGCATGTTAATCAGTACAGTCAGCAGCTGGAGCAATTTTTGAATCCAAATGAGCAATAAGGGATTTGAAAGAATTCAGAATTAAATGGATTTGATCCTGGTCTCATGTTTACTGGGAGACCAGTGAAAGTGATACTAGTTCCCAGTGTTAAAACCTTTTTTTTTTTATTTCAAGGCTGAAACTTTCACACAAAGTAATTAAAAAACAATATAAGTCTCTATGAAATGACTCTAAAACTGTCTTCTTGGAGCAAGAGGTTTTATTATTTTGTGAGTGTGCATTAAAGTTGAGGCACCAATATTAATGTTTCTTCTGAAAACAAACAGTGTCTAAGCAGCTTATTATTTCAGAGTTTGAGCATAAGAACTCGTTTAAGAAGCAGATAAAGAACCGGAAAATGGACAAAAAACAAGGGGGATATTGATGATAGTTGCCTGCATTGTTGGTCTTTGTTGATAGTGTATACACATATTTATCTTGAGGTGTAATTGAAGGGGTCCAAAGCTTGTGTTTTTTCCAGCACAGGGGGTTAAAAGACTGTAGAGAAACCTCTGTGATATACATCAGGAGAAAAAGGGAGCGACATGGTTCTAGCTGGCAGGCAGCAGGAAAGAGAGACAGAATGGAAACACATGAAGGCTGAGTTCCTGCCTCATTCACAGAGCACAGGAGGAGGTCTGTTCACAGGTTTCCTTTCTTTTACTTCTGTGAATTCTCTGAAATAATTCACACTGGATTCGTATATGTAAGGTTTGTGAGAAAAAATACCTTTGCTCAGTAATTTCTAAACTAATGATTTCACCAGCAGCAGCAGCAGCATAACACCAGCCTCATGTGCATGGATGCAACAATCCAACCTGCAACAGAATCAATGGAGTAGCAAACGAGCTCAGTAATAAATTATTCTCTACTTGGTAAAAAGAGGTCCTAAAAGACCAAAATACTGCTAAGAAGCAAAGCGGGGGGAAAAAAGAAACAGTCCAGTGCAGATATGAACTACCACATACAGTATATACTGAAATATGACAGAGCAGCCTGCAGCGACTCAGCAGCTCAACATTTGTTGCTCTTTTGTCGCAGACTTTTGTTTTTTTTTCTCTTCAGTGCTCCAGTTCAGCTTTTTTTATTTTGAAGCTGTCAATAGTTCAGCTCTCGTCCTAAATCATTTGTCAAATACAGCTATTACTGACGCACAAACTCTGAAGACACACTCAGAGATGCACTACCGCTCAAACTGACGCCAACAGACACACTTATCAGAATCAAAACAGCTTGATCGTTATATTTGGATTCCTTGTTTTGTCTTTGGAACCTCCCTCGACCCATTTTTATTTGTCTCTTCTCCCATTTTTCTCCACTTCTCTTCCACACTTTTAAAACTGCCACGCAGTTTGAAGATTAGAAAATTATGATCATTATGTCCATGTGTTAGAGGGTCCCAACTTTCCAGCTGATTCAAAAGAGATCAGTGGAACACCTACCCAAACCTGATGTTCATTAAGTAACACACAAAACAGACCTGATGTACAACAGATTTGAGGAAAGTCAAGACAAATATAAATAGACCCAAGATAATTAGATCCAAAAAGACAGAAAACACCAACACCCCTTAAACAATTAGATTAGAATGATTGAGCTATTGGTCAATCCTTTCACCAAGTGTGGTAAAAATTGGTTCAGTACTTTTGGTGTAATCCTGTTGAAAAACAAGCAATCAAACAAGCCAGAATGCCACACAGTAGATCACATACCTCCACCAAGGCCAAACTATTCTACACATGATTACGATCTGGATCTGCACCAAATTGTATAAAGTCATAGATCTCCACACCATAAATAAATTGTATAATCATGCAGAAAAACAAACAAACGAACCAACAGAGACATGGGTGAAAACATAACCTCCTTGTAAGAGCTGAAAATGGTTAGTTGCACCCCCAAACACCAATACAGGAAACAGCACGTCATCAATTAACCAGCAGCTGTAACTGAAGGGTGAAAGTACATGTACTTTTCCCCTGCACTGCACAGTTCACAGTCTCTGTCTTATCTCAACTAGCATTACCACCTCGTGGTTGTCCTCTGCCAAGCTGCAGTATACATCCATGTCTGTCATATATGTAGTGAAGTAAGTAGGTAAGTAAAACTTTACTTATAGAGCACCTTTTTGAAAACCAGGGTTACAAGGTGCTGTACAGTAAAAACATTTAAGAAATACATAAAAACATGAGATATTTTGTCATAATTAGCATATGAGTTTTTTGGTCATGGCCAAAAATGTGCTTTGTGAGTGACCTTGGCCTTTGAATACTAAATTCTAATCAAGCCATCCTTGTCTTCCAAGCGGACATTTGTGCCGGATGTAATGAAATTCCCTCTGGGTGTTCCTGATAAATCATATTCAAAACAATGGGACAGACACGAGGTCGCAATTATCTCAGTGACCATCAACCACCAGACGGTCCAGGCAACCTGAAAACATAATGGCCCCAGGCAGCTGTTACTGGAGCAGAGGCATAAAAAACACACATTTCTGCTGTGATGATTATGAGGCACCCTGTAGGTTAAGCTGGTCGAGAATCTACCTAGATGAACTGGGGTATTAAAAGTACTGAAACATGGGACAACACAACAATAGCTTACCTGACCTTACTGGGCTAAATATAATTTAGACTTGGCTATGACTTTAGTCCCCGGTCCTGTCTTGATTTATAGGAACTGAAAGGACCCATTGAGATCTCTACCATATGCGAGGAAGGGTTTTATTACTCTGAAATACGCCTCTCAGGCAAGACGTCTTTTTCCTTCTTATAAATTTCTCCTCCATGACCCCGACTTTCTCACTTAAACATTAGTGTTTGTCTGGTGGAGCCTGTTGGGGGCTGTACACAGCCTTGGTATAATTGCTGCCAAAGCTGTTCAGTTCAACCTTAACCCTAATGTGATGGGAGACCTGGACTTTGAACCAGCATCTGAAGGCTGCATCTCAGGCTGCTGTGTATATTTAGACCAACTGCATTTGTCTTGTAAAATTCATTGATTCAGCCTGTAGTGAGGCAGTAGGACCTTTCTCTTGATCTCTTAGCATGTTTTTCATGTTGTTGTTGAAAAGCCATTTGGGAAATGTCCTGGCTCTATTTTACTGCTGCAGCTTTCAATTTGACCTTCTCGTGACATTATGAAAATATACAATTTAAAAGGCCTCCACTATAGTAATGACACAACAAACTACTCTCACAGATTTCTTTGTTACATAGCCCCTACACTGGCAGCTTTCCTCCTTTTTCATTTCATTTCGTTGTATAAACAATCAACATCTTTTAATAACTTAGTTCTTCCCTAAATAACATACATAATTTCACATTTTGCCATTTCCTATATTAATATTAACAAGGTCTTTAAGGAGCTCATATCACCATAAGAAGAAGAAGAAGAAGAAGAGGTCACAACAGGCAGTTCATTAGGCATCAACATGTGCCAGTGTTGGAAACTTCAGCCAGAGAAAAAAGAGATTTCTCCCAACCTGGATTTAATATTCCTGTGCTCATGTACACAAGCGAAATGGGTGACAGTAACGGTTGGTTTGAAAGTAACTAGCCAGGCGTGTGCCATGAATTTTGGTTCCAGAAATGTGGAGGTGTGGAGAGGAGGAGCTGAGGAAAATATCCTGACACAGATGAGGCTGTGTAAAATCTGGAAAGCCTCGACTAGGAGGGAATGTCTCTTCCTCTAAGTGGAGATTAAAGAGGAACAACTAAAAAAAATGGTACAAAAAATATAGGGAATCTGAGAGAAAAGGGGAGTTTCATGAAAACAGAAGTCAAGTTTGTTAAATCGTAGTTTCCACAGTTCAGGCAGGGATAAGAGAAAATGCTGGCTTGAGGAAATAAGTCCAGCAGCAGGGGACAGGATCTGGCTGGAGCTGGAACAGCAGGGCACACCAGGTCTAATCTTTACTTTGTACAAAATTCAGCACTACTCTCCTAAACCCAGTTTTTTCAGGTCCAGGTGAGCTGAGACAACTTAACTCTAACTCCATATGTTAAAAAGACATAGGAAAAGTAAATCGTAAATTCTAAAGAGAGGCAGAGATCAAATGTAACACCTAAAATAGAAGTACAAGACGATTTAACACGAATCTGAATTTGAAATAGCTGAAATGAAGCCCTCTGTACACTCATATCTAAATCAAACATAGAAAAAAAACATAAAAAGTAAAAGGAAGAACAATCACTTTGCATGAAAACAGCCACCTAATTGGCTACTTGTTGAATTCAATTAAATCAAAAGCACCTTTCACCAGCTAAACATACATATAATATGAAGTTTACATGACATGTTAATCACCATATTGTCACCATATGCAGACACAAGCAGGAGAGCAGTAAACCTCTAAATGTACTCCTGCCTTTTTATTCAGTGTTTCACTCAGTGCTTGATTGGACGCTGTAACTGGAAACGGATGGTTTGACATACTTCTGAAACTGAAATTATGCTGGCATGTTTTTTGAAGAAGTATTCTAAAGCTTCGGAGACTACATTATTCCCTTGCAGCGTTGCGTGGTCTGACACTTTTGTATTTGTAGGATGGTGACAGAAAGTGAGACACCGCTGTGCGCTAGCTTGTAGCATTTTAATGAAGCCGGAGAAGACAGCAAGCTCTGAGACGAGTTCGGTGTATCATGGCTGATGTGAGAACCCGTGTCAATCTTTAATTCTATTATCTCATGCAGTTTTAAACATGACAGATCTTTCAGAGTGATCGCTTATTTCTGGTGCCATCTGAGGCCAGGTGAGGTGAAGTGGCAATATGAACTATGAGTGTATGAAAAAAGTGGGGATGCTGTCGCCCAGTCCAGTCCAGTCAGTTATCATACTGTTCAAGTAGTTAGTAATATAATGCAAGTGTACTGTAAGCAATGCGATCTGATGTCTTAGTTTTATCTTGTTCTTGGATACAATTCATCTAATTTCCATTGTTTCATTTTGTGCACAACTATATAAAGAGGAACTGCTTCAAAAAAAACCATAAACTACATAGTGAGCAGCAAGAATAAGTGTTAGAGGCTTTTTTAATTTTCATAATGAAATAGAATATAATGCTACAGCTGAGCAGCCAATTATATACAAAAGAATACAAAAGAGATTATAAGCATAAAAATCAAGGCAGTTGCTTGCAGTTTTAGAAATACTGAGATTATGATTCAAACATCCTCCAGCACAGCCCCTTCCCCTAAAGAAATATTTGATTATTCACCAGAAAATTGAGAATATATTAATTTTTTCACACAATATTTGTCCATTTAATCCCTCTATGATGGTCTAGTAGCTGTCAAAGAAGTCGTGGGGGCGGGGGGAGATACTAAAATTCTTTTATATTTTATTCTAACAGAACTCATTTTTTTCACATTTAAAGATACTGACACTAATGGTAAAAACACCATGTGTAATTTATACGTTATTATGGATGGTTAACTCCTTCTCTGGCCATTAAAACCTCCAAATCTCCAGAAATAAATGCTCAGGGCATCGCCTCTGTGTCATAAGTGGTAGCTACAACTATGATAATAATTCATTATCTCTTACACTGGCAAAAAGGTGGAAAGGTGAGAGGAAAGTGTCTGTAGAAATAACTGTGGCAGAATTCAGATATGAAGCCAATACACTGTTGCTTAAATTGTGGTGCTGTGGAAATCATGGAAATTGTGGTTAACTGTCTGCACACCTGCTAATGTCAGATGCCCTGTGCGAGTCACAGTTGTCCATTTAAACTACAAGCCTGTTTGATGCTTTACCTGAGTGTCTGATTTGCATAATCCCGGCCTGAAGAGTGAGGCCAATAAGCTTTTAGGCTGAGGTTGTGAGTTTGTGGCAGTCAGCAGTTTTGTCCCAGAGGCATGCTGGTTATGTTCTGTGGGCAAACATAAAAGCCCAGACAGGACCGATAATGGCTTAACAGGCCTGCTGAGGGACAGTCTTTGCACGCACACTCACTGAAACAAGAGAGGAAGAAAAACAGCAATGAGAATCTGAGTCAAAGTGTATAAAAAGTCAAGATTACTCTGTCTAGTTTCAGAGTGCTGATTCGTCAGTCTGGGAGTATTCGGGCTTATCGGCCCTGCCGTTCACTCAGCGATTTGTCGACACAAACAGCTCCCTTCAAAAGGAAGCAAGCTGCAAACTTTTAAGGAGATGAGATTGTAAAGCTAATAGCCTCAAGCCTCAAGCAGACAAGTGAAGACAGAAGCAGGCAAGATTCCTCAGACAATTTCGCTATCAAATATCTATATGTGTCTGATTCCGTTCTGCTGTTCCTCTAGAAAGTGATCAGAGGCAGGGGATTGCAGTTTCTCTCCCTCTGGTCTCAGTCTCTGGCCTGTCCGAGAGCAGCAGGCCCTGACCTCTGCTGTCAACCAAGTGCTGTGCTGCCAACTGAGGAGGCGGGTAATAAAGTAAACAGCATAGAGAGACTCTCATACATATTGGAACGCACCAGGAATGTCCAATGAACACCTAACTCACACATTTACAGTCAGGAACAAATGCCTAACAAAACCAATAAGCAAATACACCTATGGCTTAATGCTGTTAAAACACCAAGATAGTAGGATCCCCAATAAAAACTAAATATACTTTAATGTCAGGACAGTCATCCAATGCAACAAATGAGGAAATATAATTTACACAATTTATATTAAAACTCAATTTATTCCACTGAAAGATGTTTTGCAAAATTATATATATGCATTTTGCTACATCTCTATTTATATGATACAGTATATGGCCTTAAGTTTGTACCTTTTCTAATGTCTGGGCTCAGCTGCCTAAGCCACTGCCATTGCTAACAGAAGGATAAAAGCAAGCATAATCTTTAATGGCAATAAGTCATACTGTAGACCTCAGTTCCACTGTCACTGGAAGCCATCTTTCCGAGAAGCCCATTTGTTACATTTTTTCTAGTTTTGCCCCTGTCAACTTCAAGGACTGTTATTGTGACGTGGAAATGACTAGGAGCATCAACAGTTAAGCCATGAAGCAGTATGCCACACAAGCTCACAGAACGGAATTGTAGAGTCTTCAAGTCCAAAGCTTGTAAAAAATAATTTGTCCTCAGTTGCAGCACCTACTACCAAGTTCCAAACTGCCTCAAAAAACAATATCAGCACAAAAAGTGCTCGTTGGGAGCCTCACGACCTGGGTTTCCATGACCACGGAGCAGCCAGACAAGCCTAGGACCACTGTAAGCGATGCCAAGTGTTACCATTGGATTGAAGGAGGGAACAGGTGTTTTTTGAAGTTATGAATCAAAATTTCTTATCTGGCTGCCTGATAGACGATTATGGGTTCAGTGGATGCCAGGAGAATACCACCTTTCGTGAAAGAGGAATAATGGTCTGGGGGCTGTTTTTCATGGTTTGGGCTTCCCAGTTTGGTGTTGAAGAATTTATTAAATCTATCCAACAACTTTGAGATTAACTGGAACGCTGATTGTGAGCCAGGCCTTATCCACCAACAACAGGGTTCGACCTTACTAGGGGCGTCGATATTTATCAGTATTATAACTGTGATATTTAAAAAATTAAATATTGATCTCGTGTCAATAATACACATATGATAATATCATGATGACAGATGTTAAGCATTATGGATCATCTGTTTATCGGTTCATTTAGTTGCTTTTTCACTATCCATTAAGTGTAATTGTTCTTTTTGTTTCTGTTCAGGTGTCCACATACTTTTGGGCATTTATAGATGTTAGAAGAATATCATTATTCAAACCATATTTTGATTTCAATCATATCGTCCCAACAGTACGACTGTAAATTTCTACATTTTCCTAACTTCTCATTGCTTTTGCTATTTGTCAGTATACAGTAGCTCAGAGGGTTTTGCTTCTAAAAAACAGACACACCAGATGAAGAAGAGAAGAATGAGTTGCTACTGACATAGAAAGAAAGAGATAAGGAAGTCCTCAGAGAAAATGGATGATTCAAATTACACAGACAAGCAGGTCTATTAATATGGAAGAAGAGGAGTTTTTTCTGACACTGTGCCCCCACTAAAAATGTTGTATCTATCTAATGCAGCCAGCCAAATTCACACATAAACACACATACAGAATGCGTAGACCTCCCTGGTGATTAGTGGTTGCCATGGTCCTATGTGCATACAAGTCGGTGCGTACTGTAAACACACAGCACATCACTGCATGAAGCCAGGAAGGCCTTTGATGTTTCTGCTGCAGTGGTGCTCAATGTGACCTCAATCCACATCTTTCATTGTAACTGAGGGGAATACTGGGGCATTCATTATCCCCCCGCCTCACCCTTTCTATCTGAAACTACTCACACTACGCAAGTGTGAAAGTGAGACCAGCGCTTTCTTATGTATCATCACCTGCACACACACAAAACATGCACTGCCTTCACATACATGCACACACACCGGGATATAAAAAAGTTGAGATGCACCTGAGGGTCTTCAACGTAAGCCCATGGCTCAGCATCTAGCCAGGAGTTATTTTTTCTTCAATTCTGTTTTCTCCACATCAAAAGCTTTAAAATCTGATGACAAGTAGTGTCAAGGCAGTTCCAACTCAGGTGCCTCTCAACTCTCTTAGTCAAAGGATCTCTATCTCACTCATTCCCCCCTTTTTTCTCTTTTACTTTGTAATATAGACTCCACTCTGAAACCATGACAGCTGCAAAAAGGGGAGAAACAAAATAAATCACTGTGTCTCACAGATTTGTAGCTGCAGCACTCATGATAAGGTGACCTGACTATGATTTATTTCATATTTGCTTCCTGGCTAGCATTAAACCAGAAGAAGAGTCACGGTAAAACTGCTCCAGCTCAGGGTGTTTCCTCCACCCGCTGACAGACTGACTGATCATTTTTAACAAACATCTGCTTCGATCTGCTTGAATAATAAAAGACCAAACAGAAATCATTGTACTGCAGGGTATGAATAAATAAAACGTCAGGAAAACTGAGGGGGCAAAATAAAGCCAGAGTGAGTGAAGGGAACGTGAGAGGGGGCCACAAGGCAAAGCAGCTCAGACAGTCAGCGAGGGGAGAGATGATAATGATGAGCCCTGAGACTGGTGACTATTTTAAGACTTCCTAAAAGTGAAATGACAGCTTCAACAGACTGGAATATGATTGGCTTTACATGAGCACAGTTTAATTCACTGGTCTGCTGAACACTGGATGATGCCTGCAACGCCTGCATTTAGAAAATTCATAGACAGTGTTAGGGAAGCAAACAATGATTGTTTTTATTATTAATTTATCTGAATCCTTTTTTTTCATAATTCCTCAATTAAACCTTTAAGAAAATGTCTATCCCAGTTTCCATGAGCCCAAGGTGGCATCTTCAAATTGCTTTGTCTGATCCAGACAGATTCAGTTTAATATCGCATAAGACAAATAAAGCTGCTCACGTCTGAGAAGTCTGAAACAGCTCATTTTTGGCAGTTTTGCTTTAAAAAAGGTTAATTTTCTGTCAGTTTACTGGTTAATTAATCAACTAATCATTTCACTTCCAGATTGTACAGTCTGATCACAATCACCTGTTGAAAAAGTGTGTTAATAAAAAGTGAGTTAATAAAATATATTTTATGAGCGATTGGCTGCTGACTCAGCCACTCCTATTTAAGATGGCTCCTTTTCGCTGGAGAACCATTTGCCTGATGAAGGCCTAAGGCCGAAATGTCGCAATAAATTGTTTGCTGCAAGTCAGACAGTGTGCGGGACTGAAAACAAATGAATGTACGTGAATGCCCACATACTTTTGGCCATATAGTACATACAAAGCAACGATCCATGATATGAATCTCTGACAGCAGATTTTGTCGTCTCATGAAGGCATGCTCTGCACATCTAAAATCTTTGGCCTCATTTTTCCAGTGGACGTCACACTTTATGTAATGTGTTCTGACAAGAGCGCCACACCCTCTGGCTTCACACACTATATGCTGCTGAGAGGCATGCCAAGCTTTCGATCCACAACACACATGCACGCATGCACGCACACGCACGCACACACACACACACACACACACACACACACTCCCATCACTACCAGCAGCAGATCCGGCAATCACGTCACGCCCCGCCAAGGAGGCACGAGCTGAGTGACGACAGACTGAGAATGACAAACAGGCTGTAAAACAGTTTCATCAAAAATAGAACGAGAGGAGATCTGCAACAGATCTTTCAGCACCAAACTCAAGCGAGGATTTACAGCTGCGAACTGAGACTGAGGATTTAACAGTAATGCAAAAGGTTTAAGTCTGGTTGTTTGGTCGAGATGCCCATGTCCATGTTGGTTACATCCAGAAATAAACACAATGTCCCTTTGCTGTTAGTCACATCTCTCTAAGTGGAGAAGACGATGACAAATCATGCAACAACTGTAACTCACAGTGGGAACAGAGAAAGGAAAAGGCTTTGATTTCAGATTGGGTTCCTGTCTGCTCTTTGCCCCCGTCTGGTCTCTGTTATCTGAAAATGTTACTTTAAAGAAGCTGAAAGAAAGTGCTTGACCTGCTTCTAAACCAGACGAAAGGATAACGTGCTTGATGTCTAGAGTGAATACTGAGCTAATCAGAAAAAAACTACTTCTGAGGAGACTAGAGGAGAGCTTGTGCTTGGGAAGAATTCTTTACAAATTTAGACCCTATCATGATGGATTCCCAGCTGCGACTATACTTCATCACCAGCCTTGGGAGTCATGCAGTCATCTCTTGGTTTCATGGTATCATACAACAGAATGGTATTGCTTTCACTGGACCATGTAACCATTTAAAAAATATTATAACCTTTATATTTTATCGTGATAAAAAGAAATCCAATTAAAAAGCAAGCAATGATGTTGCTAGGAAACACACTGCCAACTTCCCCTTTCTCAAGTCCACATAGTGTTAGCAGCCAACCATTTGTGATTTAAGTTGCATGTCCTTATTATTCTACATTTGAGTCCATGATGCTGTTGAGTTTATACTCCACTCAGAAATTGGAAAGTAGATTGTCAAACTTGCTAATGTGAGCACTATATCACTGAATGACTATATGTCACTTTTGATTTATATTATTTCAACACCTGCTGAGTGGGGGTCTATCTAGCGTTGAGTCACAGAGTAATAGAGAAACTGCTAAAGTCAAGGATTTCAGTGATGGGTAATTGCGCGCGAAGCAATTTCTTTGCAAAAATAAATGTTTATTTAAGTTCAAGGTGCTCAACAGCTTGATATTAGAGAAGCTTGTGGCTGAATGCCAACTAACAATATGAGTATTAATAGATCTGATTATAGTACATCAGTGGGGAGCAAAGGGAGTTTCAGTGAATTAAACCTATGAATGTAAAACTCCAAAGGTTAATACAAGCCATACAGAGGAAAAGGCACCTCATTTTAATATCACAAAAACAAAGCAGCTCCCTCCCTACTTTAACAACCAGGTGCAGAATGAAACTCCTATAAAACCCGCCTGTGCAGCTTTTCTGGGCTGTTACATAAAACCCTGATAAATCACAAATATGGCAGCATGAGTAATAAACTCATCAGCAACTGCTTCTTATTTACCGGGGGGGCTTATTCCCATCCCATAATTAAATTTTTTATGCTGTATGTGTGTGTATGTGGCTGCAGCAGTGAGCTGCACGGTGTCAGTAAACCTTTAAGCCGAGTGGAATCACAAAGGTCCTCTTATTGCAACCGTCATGGTTTTACATTCAAACCAACATTATAGCAGCTGACATGAGGTACAGTTAGTCCACATGGATCAACATCTGAATACACTGGAGACAGATGTGAGTTTGTTGTTCTCTGTGCTCTTTTTTTTTTTTACTCCATCTCAAAAGTTTTGTTGGTGTAACGTAGGTCAAGCTGATGCAGAACTCGTGCTACTGCCAAAAACAAGAGCGAGAGGTGGTTTTGTGCTGCAGTGGACAAGCTGAGCGGAGATAAGTGAATCACAAGGGTGTTGGTCAGGTCTGGCCTGTGGCCTTAGAAGCAGCAGTCATCTCGGTCTGAAGCCTCTGGAGACAAGGACTGTTTGTCCGGCACGCTGCCGCCGACACACACCACGGCCCGCTTGGCTGCCACACAGGAGCACAGTCCCCTCAGTGGATGTTCCTGACAGCTGAGGCTTATCTCCAACTCAAGACAAATGATTAGCCTTTTTATAGCTAATTGGCTTCTGTAGCTTAAAATCCTGCAACACGATAAAGGAGATAAATAGATATGAAAATACAAATCCAAGCAGTTGAAATTAATTGTTGGCATGCTCAGGTTTAGTGAGAGAACTGACTGAGAGCTGATTCAAGCCTCTTGGGAGGAAAGGCAAAGATATCCTGCCGCAGGGGAAATCGCTTTGGGAGGGCTTCTGGAATGGACTTCGCCGTGGGCTGCGAACTATAACACACTAAATTTTACTTCCAACTAAAATTGAGTAGCTGTGGGCACCAGAACTATGCTACCATGAGCTCAGGAACACTGCCACCAGGAGCTGAATTCACAAGTCCAAACTGATTTGCCTCTTCTCTAATTCACTGTACAACTCATTTTATTTTATATTTTCATATTTTTACCCTGCTCTCCTCCCTTATTGTCATCTCCTGGCCTTTTCCTACACTTTTGCAACCGCAGCACTTGTTTCACCATCTTTAATCTAGGGATTTGTTAATTATTAATCTATTATGACAAGGACAATAACCTTGAGCAACATTTGAGATGCTAACAGGAGCACAGTGTTTCTTTTTCTTCTTTTTTTAAAGCAAGAACTATTTTGGATTTAAAAAATGCAAGCAGAGAGGATGAGAGAGGGCGATTGTAACTTGCTTTTTAGACTTTTCAGAGGGTTTCAAAGTGTAATGTATGGCTCAGTGGCTCCATCTTCCCACTTGGCTAGAACAGAGCACTTCAAGCCCAACTGTGATGGAGACAAAGGTCAGTGCTCAGCAGGTCAGGACTGGGTGGCTGGTCAGGGTTGAGATGGGCACCGAGGAAGAAACGGTCACTTCCCAGCAATACTTTATACAGCTGCAGCTTTATCACACACTAAACAGACGATCAAAAATGAAAAAAGGTATTTGGTTTGAATGGGTTTATAGTGTATGTGATTCAAAATTACTGCAGCGTGAAGGTCTTGGGGGTTTTCCAGATAATCCGGGAAAATCCGGAAATAATAAACAAGACTGACAGCCAAAACAGAAATATCATGCCTGATTTAAAGCAACTGAGTGAAAAATAACAGCAGCATAAAAGTGATAAAAATGCACTGAAGTTTTCAAAATGAGCTTTAGATATATGAAAATAAATTCCCAGCTGCAAAGATAAAGTGGAAAACTTCTAAAGCTACTTAAGTTCTTAGAGGCAGAGAAATAAATCATACATTGCACCTTGTCCCTGAGGACCTGCACTAAAGGAAGGAGACTATGTGCCATTATTATGATTACATCAGTCAAATGTATGAGAGAGGGTCTGTGATTAGCACTTTGGTTACCTCTGGTCTCTAATACAGCTCTTTCATGGAATAAAAAAGAATAGATCAACTTTTATTAGCTTTATATGAAATGTACCTTTGTTACTGTGTTTCTCAACAGAGCTCTTTTATAAATAAGGATGTTTCAAGAAGTTTTTCTGTATCAAATAAAAGTTAATGAATATTTCCTCATTGAATTAATGTAGCTCGTTTCATTCAATCAGTGCAATTTGTTAGAAAAGGAAGCGCCAGAGTCTGATCATTGCAGCACATTGAGGCAAGTCATAACCGTTACTGGGAAACAAGGGCAGGAGCCAATCATTATGACAGTCGTGGACCTGTAGGGTGTGTTGACAAGAAAATCTGAAAAACAGCACGCATGGTATGAAACTGTGTCATGCTCTCTTGTGCTCTGTTCCAGCGTTCACGTCATTGTTTATTAGATTGCAAAGCCGGACATGATACGCAATGCAAATTACCACAGGACCCCTGATAAATCCTACAGATAGGATCACATCGGACACATTGCTGGATGCATAACAATGACTGTTGGTGTATAGGTGCAGTCTATTGACTCAACCTTGAAGCAGCTTGTCTGCTTTCTGCAAATAAGGATGAAAATTCTTTTTCCATGATACTCTGAGCATGTCCTGCTGAATGGCCTAAACAAAAAATTGGTCTGCATATTTATGCTAGAACCCTCAGGAGTTCTTTATTTGTGTTCCCCGGGGAATTGCCAGTTATGATAGGCAGCGCATGACATTATGATGCCTCAAATAGATAATGATTATAAAAGCCTGCTAAAATCACCAGTCCGCAAATGCTTTGCAGTGTGTTTATGGATGTATTTAATTTCTCATGAGACTTTTAAACACTTTTAAGCAAGATTTATATTTCCTGCTGTGTTCAAGCCAATCTTAACATTTGGCTAATTAGAAGTGTGTTTGAGGAATGGCAGGTGGTTGAATAGGAGGTCTGCTGCCAGGTGACTCGACATCTCCCAGGACGACATACTGGGAACGGATCATAAAGGGTAAACATAATAGCTGCTATTTCCCCGGCTGAATAAAACGTGTTATCTGGGCCATTCAGCTTCATACTGCTTCCTTGCGTTTGAGAGGTTGTACGGGTCTGTTGAACAGATGAGTTAAGGCTCTGCATCTGGAAAAGGGGATATAAGTTACAGCAGTAATCAACTTGGAGAGACGGGTTGTTTTCTGTGACGAATGTCTGAACACGTGCCACAGAGTCAGTATATGACTTCCATGTGTCTTGTTAATGAGAGTGGTGAGACAAGAAAGCAGGCCTTCACCAGGAGTTATGGAGACGGATTTCCCAGCCCATCTGCATTAATGGATACAAAAACATAACACTCCACCAAAAATGATTACCTTCCTACACGTCAGCACTGAAAATTAATGCTGCACATACAGATACAGCAATCATTTTAAGCACATTCTATATCTATTTTTGTCGCGAGCTCTTTCCCAAAATAAATCACTGAAATTGTACAAAATCATTATTATAGCTCTATGTGAACAAAGACTGAAATCACTGATGCACCATCTCAACCTTTTATATTATGCAGCCCATCTGTTGCTCGATGGAGCCGGTGATGACATTAGATTAAAGGTTTACTTATTGATATCAGAGGGGGGGGATGTATTCACACCCCCATCCCTGCTTCAACTAGCTGGTGTGTCACTGAATATGACAGAGCGGCACACACACATGAATATGCACACATGTCGAAGTGCACACAATCACACTAGGCTGGTGCATTAATTATACTAAAATCATGGTCTCATTTTTCAAACAGATTTGTTTTATAAACAACACTGATTAATGCGGATTTGCATAAAAACAACATCCTTCTTACTGGCAGGTGCTATGTGACAAATAAATGTGACCACACAACATACAGCACATAGGCAACAAGCACACTAGATGTCAGTCGGGGTAATGAGGACAGGCGAAGTAAAACTTTGGAGATACAAATATTAGCATTTTGTAAATAGATGAAAATTTTTTTTAATCAAAACTAACTAACTTGAAATTTTTGGTCTTTTGGGGGGGGTTTCAAGACAGCAGAAAAGAAGCACCACAAATTTCTGTGACTGAAAAAAATCACCAGAAAACACAATATGAGGATGTGTGAAGTTTAACAAAATGGACACCTGCTCATGTAAAGAATCTTAAAGAAATTTTTACTCATCACTTGCTTATAACTTCCCAAAAAACATGGTTAAAAAGGAAAAAGGATTTGCATATGTTAATGTATATGTGTGTGTATTTTTTTTTTTTTAAATGGTTTCTAAATCCCAACCGGCTGACATTAATCTTGATTTTACAAGGAGCAATACTGTATTAACTTTGCTCCACCCATATTGTTCTTGCCAGAGACAAATTACAGGAGCAGTTTCTGTTTACAGGGATCGTGTGAGGTAAAATCATGTAACCTTCATTATTGGCTTTTCAAATTACTTGATTTAATATTACTGCAAATACTCATAAATCACATAAATAAATAATAAAAACAAATGTAACTCACCATACACAAAATCATTTAGGCTTTAAACAGACAGACACGGCAAGACACAATCACCTGTAAAAAGACATTACAACAGCCCAATTAATCAGTTTGCAGAATTTTATTCTCATAATGATTTTCTGCTTTTCTTTCTTCATCACATGAGCTGACTGATCTGTTGGCAATACTGAGCTCCTACGTCAGTAGTCACACAGGAGCCAGAAACAAAACTTAGTTCAATGCACAAAACTACAGAACAGAAACACTTTGTGCCTTTCCAAATGAGACTCAAATTATGGCAGGACCAACAAGTGCACTGAAAAACTGTAAGTAGTTGGGCATCTTATTATTACCAACTAGTGCGTGAAAATTCATACACTTAAGTGCTCCAGAAAGGATTAAAATCACCGACCGGCACATGTATTATTAATATCACCAATTCCTACAGAGAAATAAATCCCATCTGAATGGGGCCAAAAAGTCTCGAGTGACATTCATGATCTCAATTCTAAACAAAGAAATTATGAGAACTGTGCAGCACTAACTCATTATATGCAGGGTATGTGGAGAACTATATTCTTTCATATGTGCAAAAATGCTCCTTTTCCATGTTCCATTTCCTTTTCCACAGTCGAGTCTAATGCAACCCAAGGTGAATTATTTACCACCACATTCTTCCAGCCACATCACAAAACCTGATTAATGGCCTAGGTCCTGAGGCACTTATGCACTGCCAATGTAATTATTAAAGAGGAGAGCACCTTGTTAACTACTGACATCCACCAAATTTAATAACTATAACTAAATGAATGAGGTAAAAATATTTAGCAATTCAGTTCAGCATTCTCTGTTGTTTAATGACATCTAACAGATAGGAGCATGTTAGGACACTGTGCCCTTGATTTAAAAACACAAAATAGAGCAAAATTTCTACCTACAAAACAATCTGAAATTCTAGTTTTATGCAGCTGATGATGTCAGGAGATGAAGATAAAAGCACAGTGAACAGTGAAGCAGTGAAACCGTGGCTACAGTTTACCAGCAACCCCTATGAGACTATAAAAAACAGAAACCGAAATGATTGGAATATATAAAATATTCAGAAAAAAATGCACTTTTCTTAAATCCTTCGAGGGGAAAACATTGTCAACTTTCAAAGGATAGAGTCTAAAAACCTGAATCTAAAAACTAAGACTTTAGCCTCCATATAATAGCTATTTCAAAAGCTTGTCAAGCTCAGCTACAATGACCCTTCTCACCTCTGAGCAGTCTAAAGGCTCAATCAGTTCATTTACTGCATCTCTTCTTCACTTCCCCTCAAGTCCATTTGTCTGACATCTCCAGCTCTGTCAGAAGGGATTGAGTTTTGATCTCTGAGTTTTCAAGATCAACTCATAGAAACAATCTTGTCTGGAGTCTCTTGTTTGCCATTGATTTTATATTATATGTCCCACCATCCATGTTTGATATAATACTACACTATCATACTACAAACTGCAGAATTGTTCTGTACTTGGGGTACTGGGGCTCAACTGGTAACAGCGTGGTAACACGCTACATTCTGGCAACATGTTATTGGTCAGTGCTAACATATAGGACTGGAGCATGCTATTTTTACTGAGGCTAAAGTTGGTCTTTTGTTTTGGAGGTATCTTAGCATGAATTGCTAAAGAAGTAAAGAATTTGACCACTTGAATTGCATTATACTGACAAGTGTCTGACTGGTCAATTTACACAATGCAAATAAAGGTAGGCTTTAAATAACAGAAACATCTTTCTGTACAATGTAACACAGCTCAACAGCACCACAAACTACAACCTCCAAAATGATCATACAGCTGAATCAACACGTTTCTGAAACAGTTTCAAGAAAAACTGAGAATTATCATCTCCATGAAGGTAGAGCTCCACTGCAGGACTGCTGTATCAGGCCACATTAGTTTAAGCTAAGTGTACCTAATAAACTGAGTACATGTAACCATGTATAATGGCAAACTTTTTTACAGTTCTGTTTCTGTACAGAATAAACAAAAAACAAGGCATTGGATGTTCTAGCTCTTGAGATGCTGGCAGATTTCGTGACCTTCAGAGTTGAGACAGAGCCAGGCTAGCTGTTTTCCCCATGTTTACAGTCTTTGTGCTAAGCTAAGCTACTGGCTGTATGAGAGTGGTATGAATGTTCTCAACTAACAAGCAATTCAGCATACTTCCCAACATGTTTAATACTTTTTAAGTGGTTATGGTTAGTAAAAAGGTGAATGTTAATGCAGGCTTGTTTTGCGAGGTGACCTCAGACAATGCTCAACACCTACTAACCCAACCTCAATACCTTAACTTTCCACCTCGCTAGATATCGTAAAGGGCAAACTGCTTACTGCATTGCTGCGGATCGTTGACATCGGACATATCGCTCTGTATCGCCCACCTTCCCACACCTACACAAGTTGGATCAGCGCAGCCTCAATGGGAGGGAGAGAGATTTAGCAGCAGAGTTTCTCTCTGATCACTCTGATGTGGTCCAGAGAGGCTTGAGTGAGGACAGAGGCTTAGCACAGCAATACTGCCCCATGTTACAGCGCCACAGGCCTGCTGGGAGGTCGAAGAGATGCCATGGCCCACAGCTCCACAGGCATGATAGGAAGGCTTGGGGAATACTGTGATGTTTGGACACGACTGACAAAATACCACCTGTCATACATTCACAATCCAGAAACATGCTGACCATTTGTGATGCTAACTCCAGCTGACAGACAGAGGGGAAGAGACACAGGTAACATATGAGAAAGAAAATCAGAATTTAAAAATGGAACTAAAGAGGGAAAAGGTGCGAAAAGTCAGCCTCAAAAGGATTGGAACAGGAACTGAAATACACGCTGCTGTCACGTGTGGTTTCTTCTTTCTTATAAGAAAATAATGGATTTATTTTCCTGAAAGCTGTGATTTCAACAGAAATATGACAGATGACACCTTCAATCAGCACGCCTGCTTTTATCATATCATTAAGGATGGGAGGGGAAGTGTTTAATAGTTGGCACAGCTTTCTGACATACCCGTTAATTGTTCGCTCATTTAAGGTATTTTTCATCTGTTTCATTACTGGAAGTAAGTGTCATTTATTCTCTGCTAATTATCAGGCACAGAATACGTTTAATACAGCCCATGTCACCAGCTCTACAGTGAAACACAAATTGGATCAAACTTTAATTTGTTAGCTGCTGATGAATACACATTGCAGAAATAGATTAGTGCTCTGCTGTTGCCAGGGACAATACACAATGGGACCTCAAATTCCACCAGAGAAAGATTTAATCATTTATACTTTTCATTCATAATTAAAAAAGGAAGTTGTGTTATTTTTTATTAAAAGACTTATTTTTTTCTTCAATTTAAATGGGGAAAAACAGCTTCAAAATATAGACATAAAAATATAAAGTCACATATTTTAATAAAACATTCTGTTCATGTAAACGAAAAATGGAAAAACTTACTTTTCTCTACTTTTAGGTGTGAAACAAGAGCGACAAAAGACAGAGTTTTAACTCCTAAACCATTATTAAAACATCATATGCGTAGTCTTTCATTAAATTATCTTTTGTTATATAGTCAGACAGTATCAGGTCCTGCTGCATGAGAGCAATCAGTGTAAAATGCAATCACGGGCACAGCAAATGATGGATTGTCAAAGCTGCTTTCAGCTGTCATCTGCTAAAGGAGCTGTGAAATCAAGCCAATGTATAATCGTACTGTGTTTTATCTGCTGGTTTAGAATTTATGCAGACTACCCTTTTAATCCTTCGACCAGGGAAATTTATTTCAAAGAGGGAGAGAGAAAAATGTGGAATACACAGCACCATCCGTGCATATATTTTAAAACATGTCTTATCATTTTAAATTTACACCCCCACGCACTAACCCGCTCCCATGCTGATTCAAGTCAAACCTCGAACCATCTGCAGAGTCTACTGGGGTTGATAACCCATCACTTCCCAGCAACTGGCAGAGAGGTGACGTGCAGCAGAATATTTTTGAGAGAATGAGCTGGAAAGAAAATGGCCGTTCTCAGGAGGAGAGTACTTATACACGAACAACCTGAACCACCATGGGCAGGTGCATTACTCACCACAACATTGTACGTTTCCACTGGCAACATCACGGAGTACAGAAAAGTGGAGTAGACAAAACATGAATCCAGTGAGGTTTTCATGTTGCCCAACGGCGATGGTAACATGGCAAAGGGAGATTTTCATTTTGCATGCTTGACTTTGAAAATGTGAATCTTTCCTCTGGTCACCAATGATTACAGAAAAACGTTTGATACAGCTGGGTTAAGCCACTAGAGGCTTTGGCCAGTCCTGTGGCCTCCCTCCAGGACTCATCTCAATGTCATACAGCCTCCGTGATTCGTGCTCCAGGGCGCTCTACTCTTTCTGCCTCTTATTGCGTTTGGTTAAAGTGTTTAAAAAGCTGTCATCATCACTAAGGATGGCTCCAGCTTGTCCTTCCCGTCCTCTATCCAAGCAGATTCCCTAGAGGCCAGAACCACCTGTCCTTCTGAAGGACAGCTAGGCCTCTGCTAAACACTGCTGTCAGGAACCTCGTCCTATTTGCGAATCGCAACGCCTTGGGGGAAGTGAAGAGGTGATGAGGACGAAGGACTGAAATACTGAGTGAAGGAAGGAGATAGTGGTGAACACCGTCCTTCTGCTACAGGAACCAAAAAGGCACAGTAGTAGTTACTAATCACTGCAGGGTTTAAACTGGCCTTTGAAAATGGCCCACTGTGGAGAATTTGGCAGCTTTTCTAGAAAAGTGAAGCTTTAAAACCAGCAAGTAAAGCATGCTTTGAGCAAATGACCAACTACCAATACCAAATACCAGATACACTGTCATTAAAAATATATACAGGTCAGTGGCATTTTTCTATCTGGTTATTTATTACCTGTACAGTTTACAGCATGTGCAACTGACAGGGACAACTTCTATTCTTTTGTGGTTTCAAATCTTAAATATTTCACTTAGCTATACTCAAAATGACAAATGACAATGTGAAAACAATGTGACAATGTGAAAGGGGGTGTTTGTAGTAATGCACCTATAGAAAGTTATCACCTGAATCTGCAGCTTGCCTGAAACTTTAAAGAGTTTCATAGTTATTTTCCACAACTTTACTGTTCTGGTTCACTCTCACTGCTCATATAGCGTCACTTTTCACCCACAACAGGCAGCTTTTTCAAAGCTGTAAAAACCATTGTACACTCACTGCTTCTCACCAAATGTCATTCAGACAGACGCATTTGGAGACCAGCTGGTGAACATATTGGAGAATTTGGCAGTTAAAGAGCAGATAATTTCCTTGCTGAGTCGGTAGAGACCAAAAACGGAGCTAAGGGGCCCAGGATGGTTTTGAATTTGGTATTTTGAGCTACATTTATAAAAATTTAGTTGACTTTGATCTTACAAATGTAGTGGTAGTCAATGTATGATGGGCCAATCCAGGGAGAGAATTTATTACAGTTGGATTTTTCTGGAGCTTGGACTCAAATCAGCAATGGGAAATAGTAGTTGTGCACACACTGCCTGTGTGTGGGCTTAAGTGGAATGATTGATTGAAAGATTCAGACACATAAACTATTTTACTCACAACGCACACCACGAGTCTTAGTTTACTGACTGGTTCGTTGAGGAGTCGCTGGGGCTCAATCAATTCTTCATGTATATTTTACAGATGCTCTTTTAACAAAGACTTACTTGCAGCTACCCGTCGGTGGGTGAAATGAGGCAGAGGAATCTATTTAAATTTTAAATTTTAGGGTTTTTCTGCTGATGTGGATGTATCCACCAGCATTGAGTTGAGTGTTATTAACTTTTCACTCAGGAGCCACGGTATGCTTTGGTTCTGCTGCTGATGAAGATTTAATGCCTTAACGCATTTTGCCACTCTGGCATTGGATAGAGTTTGTGTGAAGAGTACATTGCTTGGAGAGAATGATTACAGCCTGACAACACAGAGACATTGTCATGAATGCCAACAACACCCTGCCTGTGAATCTTTTACATGTTCAGCTGCATCTCTACATTTCACATTATGAGTGTGCACTTGTGCAGTATATAGTCTTGTAATTTATACTGTACTGTGTTTAGCCTGCATAAATGTATTCATAACTAATGGTGGGCCTGACTGTATCCTATGTCTGTGTCTGCAAAAGCGATACACAGACGGAAAACTGCACAAACACTTCCATCTTGCCAAGTCTGACACCAATCCCTGCCAGTCTAGCGAGCTTCCCCTGCCTTATTTCTGAGCATACAGTATCTACTTTTACCTGTATGCTTGTTTGTTTTTTCCTCACACACTGTACCCTTCTATATTTACACAGTCTGCATAAATCTTGCTCAGGAATGCGGGTGGATAGATGGGTTGCACAACACAGGTTTAATTTATTTAGCTTTGTAACTTTTTCTGTTTATAATGAGACGAAGGAGAAGGAGATCTCTCCATCCGGAGAACGGAAACCTCAATAAACGGTGAAATCTTTTTACTTCTTCTTTGGAGTTGTTTAGATTTTCTCAGTTATCCTGGCTGCTTTTTTGTCTCCCACACATGTTCTGACCCACACAAATACAGCACGGTACAGCAGGGGATGTGCTAATAACAGTCCATATTTCCCTTTGCCTGTGAAAGAGAGACCATAGGGGTTTGAGTAATGAGCTAGTGCCACCTGTGCCCACAATGCTAGGAGGACGTGGACTATAATGCTGATGAGCTTCTGAGGGCCAGTGTGCTATTGTGCTCCTGTGTTCTCCCCCTTCACATGTCTATCCATCTTGGAAATGCTTCTCACCAGAACTTTGCATTTACCATTTGAATGGACACTGTAAGGGAAAGAGCATTGATGGGAATAGAGGTCCTAGGTCTAATTTACTGAGGAGGGCAGTGTGGGAGCATATTCACCATGCTTCAATGCTAACATGGACTTTCTCACAACATCTTTCAGTCTGGGTCAGTCAGGTTGGGAATGAAAAAAGGCTTTCAAATTGCTGGACTAAGAGAGCAGAAATTAACCTTAGGAGACTGCTGCAACACTTTTAATAAGACCACAAACAAAGTTGCTAGGATGACTCAGGTTTTTACAACCTGGGTACCAGTTTCATAACTGTACAAGTACCCAGCTTTTACAAAACATCCACTTTCATTCCATGCGTGAAAAATTCTTATGAAAAGACCATATCGAACAAGGAACTGATTCAAAGTACTGCCTATTGTTCAAAACTGATTAAAAACACATCAGCGAGCCACACACTGTTTCACTGGCTGACATCATTAAAATGAACACACACACACACACTGCTGTAAAAACTCAGTAAAGCATCAAATATGTATCAATCTGCTGCTGAAAATAGTTCCCTACAAACGCACTATTTACTCCAGTTTGAGACAGTTGCCCAGCTCTCTTTTAAAAAAAAAAAAAAGGAAAAAGAAAAAGGAAAAAGAAAAAGAAGAAACCAGCTGTTTTCATTTACTTACTTGATGTGAGTGGCACAGACATGGTAGGTATGTCCTGTACTGAGAGAGGGACTAACAGATTGTTGGTTTTGGAATTTATTGACAACAACAAGCCTCTGAGCTGCCTCACACCTTGCTTCTCACTAAAGCATGAAATTCAATAATTACTTAACCTTAGAGATTCCATATGTTCACTCTCATCTTTGTAGAACTATATTTAGGTACTATGCAGCTTTTAAAACAGGGTGAAGCTATTAAGCTAAACTCTGTCATTCACATTAAACATTTTACCAACTGTTGATGACTCTTTTAAATGACTTTGAGAATTCATTTTGTTACTTGTTTGTTGTTTATCTGACTTTATGTTTGTTATTTGGTAAACTAAAGGGATCTAAATGGGGCCTTGTGAGAAAGTAAATTGACTAAATGTGAATTAATACTGCTACTGTATTCAGTTTTATTTTATTTCCCAGAAAGTAGTGTTCAGATAATAAGAAATGAGAACTGAAGACAGATTGTCTTAATGTTTGTGTTGCTTGCCCAAATGGACATCATCCTAGCAAAGCCACTGCATCTCCAGATCTTACCAAAAGAGCTGCTGACCACAGAAATGATAGCCAATATTATAAAACTAAGACAACAAAGTTTTATCCCTGCTTTTGCATAGGCTGATACCAATTGCAGTGTTAATATCCACTGACTGCCTAGGCCCTAATAGCACCAACACACTTTACTGAGTTAATAATGTCCTTCTGAGGCAGAACAAACAGAATCAATAAATATATATATATATATATATATGTATATATATATACTGTATATTCTCTAGCAAAGTAAGACAGGAGTACAAGGTGATTTCTTAGTAATTAAGTCTGTCTGACATTTTGGGGAAATCTACTGAATATTTAATCTGCCACCCACTGTAGATGTAAACAATGGAAATTATTCACGTTTATATATTTATATATACAACAGCATATGGGTGAGAAGGTAAAGCTGAATTAAAGTGTGCTGTCAGATAGATGGGATGAATTGCCGGGAATTGCTCCTTGTGTTTCCATTATTCATAAAGGTATTCACGTCTGAAGGAGAGGCACAAACAACACAGAGACATTCAGTGTGTTAAATTATTGACAGTACTTCAAGATGTCAAAGAGGTTTCTCTCTTTGATATTGTTCAGGTTAAATCTGGCAAGCCACTGTCTTCTTTGACTCTTGATGCCCTCTCCTTTTCCTGGTTGTTTACCTTTTTTCCTTCCTAAATCCACCTCATCTCCTCTCAGCGTTCCCTCTAACAAGACGGACTTGGCCCCATCTTCCAGAGAGAGGTAAAATAATGAAGGTTCACTGAAGTTGCTAAAGAGAAAAGGGAATTGCATTCTGATTCATATAAGTTACTCTAATTTAATGGCGTGTAAGATGAACAAATACACACTCGTTGCTATGCTCACTTCACAATATATAGCCTGCTGTATTAAACTTCCGTTCCTCTTCAGCTGCTTCAACTGACGGATCCAAAAGGTGAGGTGAGAATCCAATACTGAGCTCCTGACATGTGGAAAAGCAACAAAATTATGGATTAAGTCAGACATCAATAACATCCAGTTAAACACAACTGACCTACCAACAGGTCAGGAAAGGTCATAGGGGATGCACCATTGGTCTTTGGTTCATAGTGGAAAATGTGGACGTGTATGTGCATGTGTAGTGTGTATGAGTATGAGTATGTGAGTATGGTGCTATGTGCTGGCTAAAACAGTATCAATAGAACCAGGTTTCATCAAAGATGCACAACCTTAAAACAGACTGTCGGGAGAATATGCTTCTGTTGATTCCTCCTTCAAAGCACAGTCTAGTGAGATTCAAGTGAGAACAAACATCTACAGGCTGCTTTAAGTCTGTTTATATTCGCCTCTGCTGTGGTCGGACACTCTCACAGCATTCAGATCTACAGCAACAGTTCTAGGCTAAAGGAAGTTGCACACCTGCTCACGCACACACACCTGTGAGCCGTCGAGCAGCACACAGCCTCGCACAGCTCACCACTGAGCAACTTGATTGAGGTAGCTGGGGATTAAGTGCTTGCTGGAAGGCACAAAGGCAGCAGTAATTGAAAGGGGACAGTGGGTTATGGCTGCACTCTTTCTCTCACCTTAAGACTCTTTCCTAATTTGAAGTTGGAAAAGAAAACTAGTGGCGCGTAAAGGAAATGCTATCTGTTTTCGACAGATAGCACAAGAAAACATAAAAATTCTGCCAGCAGGTAAATTTCCTGGGTGAAATAGTAGCAGCATCTCATGCAAGAATCTGATAAAAACATGGAAAATACGATGAAATGGCTGCTTCGTTTTGCTGCGCACTGCCGAGGTGGCTGACACCAGCACCATTAAGACTCACGAGTATTCAGATGCAATCAGCTGCTGCTGTAAATGCATGCCATGCATGTTAGGGAATATAGTGTAATAAAGAAGATGCACAGCAAGGTGAGATTCAAACAGCACAGGTTATATCTATAACATGGCTGAATGTGCTGTTTTTTTGGAGGTAACCTGTGGCTTCTGATGCCGAGCTGTAGTTTGGCCTGAGCTCGACTAATCTCTGCAGACTTCCACCTACGCACCACACTGTATAATGCCTGACCCAGAGAAGGAAGGTCGAAATCAAGTACAGTAAGTTGGTCATACGTCATGTGAGCTCTAATAACCGAAGGGGACTGCAATACCCTGACAATCTTATATGTGAAAACAGAAGTCTAGAAAGTGTGTGGGATGTAATGAATTGTAAAGATGTTCTTGGCCTGTTTCCAGTGCATTAGAAAATGGATTATAACTTTCACCAAAGCCAAATGAATTGCTGTATACTAACCCCTTAATACTTCTGCAAACAAGCTTTTATAGAAGACTGTAGAGTTAGTGCAAATACATGAAAAAAGCATGAAAAAGTGTGATGCTTGGGCTCTTGTAAGTAAGACATCGTGTATTGCAGAAGTTGGCGACATCATTTTGTGTGTGTGTGTTTAAGGCTGTGGGCTGATTGCTGTCCTGTCACATGATTAGGGACACCTATGAGGAGAGCCAGACAGAGCCACTATCACACAGTGGGAAGCTCATATTAGTGTCATTGCCGCACCTGCTGGTGACTGATCCTTCAAACAAATCCTGTCGACATAGCCAGTGTTCCCTGCCCCTGTGCTTTCCTTCGAGCATTAACAGGCGGTGCAGTGCTTCTCACACACACAGGCTATTGATGACCACCCAAATACATTTTGAGTAGTTTTAACAAAAGCAGGTTCATAATGATGGCTTGTCATCATTGGGGTGTTCAAGTATATACCATTGTCCAATAAACTGAAAGGCACCAGTGTTTCGACAAACAGTCCAGGCTTTCTGCCAGTGTATTCCATGCTGGGCTTGGAATACACCCCACCCTCCACCAGACCCCCAGGCCTAACAACGTTTGAAGCAGAAACCCTGCAGTGCTGTGATCACTCCACTGTAAAAAACAATAACTTGTAATATAAAAAATATAAGTGGTTTACTGTAAAATTTAGAGTTAACTGAACCAGAACTGAGTAGTTTGTTCAGTTTATTAGTTGCTCTAATGTAACAGTCACTGAGTCAAATTAACTGAATTTAAAATAATTTGGAGCAGGTGTTTTCAAACTGGGAGGGAGACGAGGGGACACGAGGCAAAGATACTGTATGAGGTGAAAGATACAGGTGCATGTGGGTGTTCTAAAAACAACAGGAAGGTAGTTATTTGAGTTGGATGTGACACACAGCCCATGGAGGTAGTTAAGCTACTTTAAGACCTTAGTGCCTTAAAAGCTGCAATTGGTGTTGAAAATCACACTCCATCTCTGAGTCATAACTCAGTCCAAATATACAGACATGATTAAAATATTTTTAGAGTGTCAGACACTTCATGACAATATCATGATCTGAAATATCCAAAGCAAATAGATGAGTCAACAGCAGTGGCGGCTGCTGGTCTTATAATGAGGGGAAGCTCATTTTCGGCCTACATCAAAAAATGTGTCCGTTTATTTATATGTAAATTCGCACAGTGACAGAAGAGAGTCGCCAAACACAACGCTAGTCGTTTTTAACAAAGACAAAGTCTCTGAGGATCAGTAACGTCTCCAGATCAACTCCGAACAACGGAATGAAAAACTTGAAAACTGCTCCGGTGGATGCTTATACTTCAAGATCGCTGATTCGCTCATTTCGCTGTCAATCAAAAAGGGACTCAGCCTCAGACAGATCATCCAATCATCATGCAGAAGCCGAGCGTCCGGGCCAGCCCACTGTCCCATAGACCCCCAGAGACGCTG